>NC_053428.1:50588203-50637020 GCF_007990345.1 Gossypium hirsutum | reverse complement strand
ACACATGCATTTCTCATTAACATGCAAAAGTTATATTCGGCCTTAGCACACAACTTGCTAGCCGATTCTTCTCCATTTAGCAACCAATGCACATATGTGCTCACTCAAAAATGCTAAAAAGGAGGTTCAAGAATCATCAAGCCACCATCACATGCATCATTAACAAGCTTCATATTTAGCATGCAATGGCATTAACACAAACTCCACCTAGGCCGAATCTTAACTCATCCTCATGCCTCATCACCACAACATCAAACATCAACCAAGAATGATGCATCCATGGCCGAGTGTCATTTCCATCACATAGCAAGATTTAGACCATGGGCTAGGTAGAACTCAAGCTAACAACTAAAACATGCATGCATCTCATGGAACATCATCAAACATACCTTAGCCTAGCTACATGCATGGCCGAACCTCTTCAACCTTTCTTCTTCCTTCCTCCTTAAAATTTTTGGCCAAGGATGAACCAAAGGATGAGCATTTTTTTTCTTTGTTTTTTTTCTTTCTAGTTTCGGCTAAATGAAGATGAGAAAGGATGAACAAAAATTTTCTCCTTTCTTTTCTTTAGCTCACGGCAATGGGGGGGGGAAACAACTACACACATTTTTTTTTTGTATTCATCATACTCCTTTTCATTATTTTATGCTCATGCCCCTTATTTTATTTTTTTCCTACATACCTCACTAGGCCAACATGTTCCCAACATGTTTCCACCCATAGCATGGCCAACCACTAGCTCAAATTTTGGGTAATTTGACATGCAAACCCATCATTTTCACAACATGAATTAATAGACCATTTTAAATTAGCCTATCATATTTTCACCATGTCTCATATCAATCCCTATTTAATAATTTCTCATGCAATTGGCAAAATTGGAGAATGAAACTTCCACATACTCATGTACACACATAATAAGCATAGAATATGGAAATCAATTATTTTTATGACTCGGTTTTGTGGTCCCGAAACCACTTCCCGACTAGGGTCAATTTTGGGCTGTCACAACTCTCCCCCACTTAAGAAATTTTTGTCCCCGAAAATCTTACCGGTAAATAGGTTTGGGTATCGTTCTTTCATCGAGCTCTCGGTTTCCCAAGTAGCTTCCTCGATCCCGTGTTTGAGCCATAACACCTTCACTAACGGAACCCTTTTGTTTCGAACTCCTTCATTTCACGAGCTAGGATACGCATCGGCTCTTCTTCATAACTCATATCGGCTTGAATTTCAACCTCTGATGGGCTAATTATGTGCGATGGATCAGATCGATAGCGTTGAAGCATCGAAACATGAAAGACGTCGTGAATCTTTTCAAGCTCAGGGGGCAAAATCAATCTATACGCAACCGGACCAACTCGTTCGGAGATTTCGTACGGCCCAATGATCTCGGGCTCAACTTGCCCTTACGGCCAAACCTGAGTACCTTTTCCAAGGCGAAACTTTAAGGAACACTTTATCTCCCACCTGATATTCAATGTCCCTTCGTTTCAAATCCGCATACGATTTTTGACGATCTGTGGCTGCTTTCAGACTTTCACGAATTACCCTTACTTTCTGTTCGGCATCCTTAACCAAATCAACTCCGAAAATTTTACTTTCACCGAGCTCGGTCCAAAACAATGGTGTACGGCATTTACGACCGTACAAAGCCTCGTAAGGTGCCATCTTAATACTTGATTGAAAACTATTATTGTAAGCGAATTCAATCAAAGGTAAATACCGTTCTCATGAACTACTGAACTCGAGGATGCAACATCTCAACATATCCTCAAGTATCTGAATTATCCGCTCAGATTGACCATCGGTTTGGGGATGAAAAGCAGTGCTAAAATGCAGCTTGGTACCCAAAGCTTCTTGTAATTTCCTCCAAAATCGCGAGGTGAATCTCGGATCTCTATCCGACACGATAGAAATAGGTACCCCGTGTAATCTCACAATCTGAGAAACATACAATTCGGCTAGTTTATCCAATGAAAAATCCGTACACACGGGGATAAAGTGAGCCGACTTAGTCAGTCTATCGACAACAACCCAAATCGCATCCTTCTTACTTGTTGACAATGGCAGTCCGGACACAAAGTCCATTGTGACTCGATCCCATTCCCACTCGGGTATCATGATCGGCTGAAGTAATCCTGAAGGCACTTGATGTTCTGCTTTCACTTGTTGACATATTAAACATCTCGAAACAAGGTCGGAGATGTCTCGTTTCATACCATGCCACCAAAACCAACGTTTCAAATCGTTGTACATTTTCGTACTCCCCGGGTGACTTGACATTCGGCTACAATGGGCTTCGTTCAGAATCATCGAAATGAGTTCCGAACTCCTTGGAACACACAAACGACTTCTGAACCTCAAACAATCATCATCAACTTTCTGGGCTTCACGAATTTGATGAATCAATAATGGTTTGGCTTTTAATTCAGCAACTAACACATTGTCAGGTAGAATAGACAAATGCACATTCATTGCTCGTAAAGCAACCAATGACTTCCGGCTTAAGGCGTCCGCAACCACATTAGCCTTTCCCGGGTGGTAATCAATAACAAGCTCGTAATCTTTCAACAACTCAAGCCAACGTCTTTGTCGCAGATTTAAGTCTCTTTGAGTCATCAAATATTTGAGACTTTTGTGATCCGAAAATACATGGCACTTCTCACCAAATAAGTAATGTCGCCATATTTTTAAAGCAAATACGATGGCAGCTAGTTCAAGATCATGGGTCTGATAATTTTTCTCATGTGGCTTTAATTGTCTCGACGCATAGGCCACAACTCGACCTCTTGCATCAATACGCAACCCAACCCAAGTAGGGATGCGTCACTATAAATGACAAACTCTTTGCCTGATTCGGGTTGCACTAAAATTGGAGCTTCAGTCAAATAAGTTTTTTAGTTGATCAAAACTTTTCTGACATTTCTCCGTCCATTCGAACTTAACATCCTTTTGAAGTAGCTTCGTCATTGGTGTGGCTATCATCGAGAAACCTTTGACAAATCGTCGGTAATAACCGGCGAGCCCCAAAAAGCTCCGAACCTCAGTAATATTTCTCGGAAGTTTCCAATTAAGTATGGCTGAAATTTTGTTCGGGTCAACTCGAATACCCGATGCGGATACTACATGACCCAAGAAGCTAGCCTCTCTTAACCAGAACTCACACTTACTGAACTTAGCATATAACTACTTATCCCGCAAAATTTGCAACACTAGCCTAAGATGCTCAGCATGTTCGGTCTCATCTCTTGAATAGACCAAGATGTCATCAATGAACACAACTACGAACCGATCCAAATATGGTCTGAAGATCCGATTCATCAAATCCATAAATACCGCAGGGGCATTAGTGAGCCCAAACGGCATCACTAAGAACTCGTAGTGACCATATCTCGTTCTGAAGGCAGTTTTGGGTATGTCCGAATCTCGAATTCGCAACTGATAATAGCCCGATCTCAAATCTATTTTTGAGAACACTGAGGCTCCCTTCAGTTGGTCGAACAAATCATCGATACGTGGTAACGGATATTTGTTCTTTATCGTCACTTCATTCAGTTGACGATAGTCAATGCACAACCTCATGGTTCCGTCCTTCTTTTTCACGAACAATACTGGTGCACCCCAAGGTGAGAAACTTGGTCGAGCAAAACCTCTATCCGTCAATTCTTGCAACTGAGCTTTCAACTCTTTTAACTCGGTTGGTGCCATACGATACGGAGCTATCGAAATCGGCGTAGTCCCAGGTACAAGCTCAATACCAAACTCTACCTCCCGAACAGGTGGTAAACCCGGTAATCCTTCAGGAAAAACATTCGGGTATTCACAGATTCGGGTTTCTTGTCTAATTCTTTGTCATCCAGTACATACGCAAGGTATGCTTCGCACCCTTTTCTTACATATTTCTGGCCAACATTGCTGATATTACAGCTGGCACCCCCTCCGAGTCCGTAGACTCAACTCGGATTACTTCGTTATTTGCGCACCTCAAATCAATAGTCTTGCTTTTGCAATTCACAACCGCATCATGCGCGGTCAACCAATCCAAACCAAGAATAACATCAAATTCATCAAACGGCAAAAGCATCAAGTCCGCCGGAAAATAGGAACCTCGAATTTCTAGGGGACATTTCTTACACACTTTGTCGACAAGCACGTAACGACCCAAGGGATTTGACACCCGAATTACGAATTCAGTAGACTCAATAGGTAAATTCTTACTGGATGCTAAGGTTTCACATATGTAAGAATGAGTAGAACCGGGGTCAATCAAAGCAATTACATTAGTATCAAAGAGAGTAAAAGTACCGGTAATAACATCAGGCGAAGAAGCATCCTCGCGGGCACGTATAGCATAAGCTCTAGCAGGCGCACGAGCCTCGGATCTGGTCGTAGCATCTCTAGATCCTCTCTGGCCACCACTAGCATTGCCCGTATTTCCAGATGGTCTACCTCGAGTAGTGGTAGCACCCAGTTTCCCACTCTGATTTACATTCTGTTCAGACAACCTCGGGCAATCTTTAATGAAGTGGTCAACTGATCCGCACTTGTAACAGGAGCGGTCAGGGAATCTACAACTCCCCGAATGCCATTTACCGCAATATCGACATTTCGTTCTGTCTCGACGTTCATTCCCAACACTGGCGACCGAAGTGCCTCGTGTACCCACAGGGGGTCGATCACGATCTCGTCTAAAAAGGCCCGAAGTGCCTCTCGACCAGCCCACATCATCTCAAATTTCTTCGATGCCTGTTGAAGAGACTTTCCCGAAGATCTTTTACGAAACTCTCCAGTTCCCTCATCAACTTTTTGTTTTTCTTTTCTAAGCTCTTCGGCTTTACAAGCTCGCTCGACAAGTACTACGAACTCTCGTATTTCAAGAACGCCAACGAACATTTTTATATCTTCATTCAGCCCATCCTCGAAGCGTTTACACATAATAGCCTCGGACGAAACACATTCCCGAGCATATTTGCTAAGTCTAACAAATTTTCGCTCGTAATCAGTAACCGACATGGAACCTTGCTTAAGCTCAAGAAATCCCTTCCGTTTTTGATCAACAAATCTCTGACTGATATACTTTTTTCCGAAACTCAGTTTGGAAAAACTCCCAAGTTACTTGCTCTCGGGGCACAACAGAAGTCAGAGTACTCCACCAATAGTAGGCAGAATCACGTAGCAAGGAGATAGTACACTTTAGGCATTCATCGGGTGTACAAGATAGCTCATCGAGTACCCGGATAGTGTTGTCCAACCAAAATTCAGCTTGCTCGGCATCGTCGCTATCCGTAGCCTTAAATTCAGTAGCCCCATGTTTTCGGATTCTGTCAACTGGGGGCTTATTTGACCTTATTTGGTCAGTTACCAGAGGTATTGTAGGTGCGGGGGTTGTATTAGTCGGGAAGGAGGTTGTGGAACAGCCGTATTAGTTCGAATGTATTGGTTGAACCAATCATTCATCACGCTATAGAAAGCTTGTCTAGCTTCATCATTCGGGTTACTAGCATTAGGTTGAGAGTCCGCCGGCGCTGTCCCTTGTGCGGGAGCAGGCGCTACACTCTCAAGATCATCAGCTACCTCTCGGTCGGGATCGGGATCCATTACTATAAATAAACACATTTACAATTGTCAGAAATCACCACACTATCAAGTAATCACATAAAATGGCATGTATAGCTAGACCCAACGCATTACGGTAGTCCTAGAATCGACTAAACCGTAGCTCTGATACCAATCAAATGTAACACCCCGAACCCGAGACCGACACCGGAGTCGAACACGAGGTGTTAACAGACTTTAAATCGTAGCTCTAATTTTTCCCTGAAACTAGACTCATATGCCCATCTACATATTTTTTTCTAGAATTTTTGGTCGACCAATTAGTACAGTTTATTAGTCAAAGTCTCCCATGTTACAGGGATCGACTACCCTGACCTTTGCGCATTACGACTTGGATATCTCCTTGTACAGGGCTCCAATACTGATACCGTTTGTTCTTATAGAAACTAGACTCAGAGAGGAATCTATCCATATATGGTATGACTCCTAATTATCTCTGGTTA
Organism: Gossypium hirsutum; assembly: GCF_007990345.1. Lineage (NCBI taxonomy): Eukaryota > Viridiplantae > Streptophyta > Magnoliopsida > Malvales > Malvaceae > Gossypium > Gossypium hirsutum. The sequence goes on along the minus strand of NC_053428.1, from coordinate 50,630,961 downwards.
ATTTATAATGAATTTCCAAAGTTGGAACAGGAAATCCAGAAACCGTTCTGGCCTTGTCTCACGAGAACCTGAATATCTCTTAACATACTGTCCGTATGATTGTTTTGTTACTTTCCTATGAAAGTAGTTTCATCAAGGTTTGTTTACATAATTTATTCACTATTTAATTCCATTCTACTATTTTTAGTGATTTTCCAAATCTACATCACTGCTGCTGTCAGCATTTGCCTTTAAGGTAGACTTTACCTATTTCATGGTTTCCATGATTCAACTAGCCCTTTTTGCATAAATAGCACAATTTATGAAAGTGATTAACCATCCCCGTGGCCAATCCTTGTCAAGCATATCCACACCAAATGATTATAACATTATACTCAAACACATATAAGCCATTTTCGCATGGCTATCCAAAATTTATACAAGTCCAAAGGGTCCACGACCACAACAAACGGGTAGTCCTATACATGCCATTTCGAAGTTCAACCAAAATTGTACCAAAAAGGGGCTTTGATAGTGTGGGCGACTTTGACCTCAAGATCCCGAGTCCGATAGCTGGAGAACCAAATCTATAAAACAGAGGAGCAATGAAACGGAGTAAGCAATTTATGCTTAGTAAGTTTTGAGCAAGGAATTCCAGCACAACAAAAGTATAGCATTCATATAGCTAAACGGATAATTTCATATGCACAAATTTACGATATCGTACTTGCTTCACATTATCAACCCTTATGTACATACACAAAAGATCAACTCAGCCAAAGGCCGGTAGCTCGTTTATCAACTGAGCGAATACTTATTTGTAAGGGCTCAACTAAATTCAAGCACATACGAAACATACCTCAATGTTGGGATGTTTCGAGAGTATTAACTGGAATTTTACAGCAAGTTCATTCATTCCCAAATCACGTACCTTCGGAATTTAACCGGATATAGCTCCTCGTTCAAATGCCTTCGGGACATAGCCCGGTTATAGTAATTCGCACAAATGCCTTCGGGACTTAACCCGGATTTAGTAACTCGCACAAATGCCTTCGGGCTTAGCCCGGAATTAGTATCTCGCACAAATGCCTTCGGGCTTAGCCCGGAATTAGTATCTCGCACAAATGCCTTCGGATCTTAGTCCGGATATTGTCACTTAGCACAAGCCTTCGGGACTTAGCCCGGACATCATTCAAATAACCATGCACATTTAACAATAAATCATGGCCCATTCGTATTTCATTTTCGTTAGCAAAACTCAAACACAAGACATTTATCATTCTTGCAAATTCGGCTCAATAGCCACACAAAGAGCATGATTTTAATTTGCTTAAAACATGATCTAATCACATCATAATTTAAGCTCTTTTACTCAAGAACTTACCTCGGGTGTTGTCGAACGATTCCGATAGCTATTCGACCACTTTTTCCTTCCCTTTATCGGATTTAGTTCCCCTTTGCTCTTGAGCTTAATAAACAAATAAATTGATTTAATCATTTGAGCATCGAAAAGAGGAACACAAGGCACTTAGCCCATATTTATACATTAGACATTAAAGTCACATATGTACGGAATCATGAATCAAACTCAACATTTTAGCTAATTTTTCCCCCTTGGCCGAATATGCATGTCTATTTTGGGGCCGATTTCAACACTTAATACATTCTACAAGTATGGTCACTTGTATTGACTAAACACCCTTTTGTTTCAAGTTCAAAACTTGGCTAATACACACATATACACACTAGTAAAGCATCCTCTCCCTTTCCATCAATTTAACACATGCATTGCTCATTAACATGCAAAAGTTATATTCGGCCTTAGCACACAACTTGCTAGCCGATTCTTCTCCATTTAGCAACCAATGCACATATGTGCTCACTCAAAAATGCTAAAAAGGAGGTTCAAGAATCATCAAGCCACCATCACATGCATCATTAACAAGCTTCATATTTAGCATGCAATGGCATTAACACAAACTCCACCTAGGCCGAATCTTAACTCATCCTCATGCCTCATCACCACAACATCAAACATCAACCAAGAATGATGCATCCATGGCCGAGTGTCATTTCCATCACATAGCAAGATTTAGACCATGGGCTAGGTAGAACTCAAGCTAACAACTAAAACATGCATGCATCTCATGGAACATCATCAAACATACCTTAGCCTAGCTACATGCATGGCCGAACCTCTTCAACCTTTCTTCTTCCTCCTCCTTAAGATTTTTGGCCAAGGATGAACCAAAGGATGAGCATTTTTTTTCTTTGTTTTTTTTCTTTCTAGTTTCGGCTAAATGAAGATGAGAAAGGATGAACAAAAATTTTCTCCTTTTTTTCTTTAGCTCACGGCAATGGGGGGGGAAACAACTACACACATTTTTTTTTGTATTCATCATACTCCTTTTCATTATTTTATGCCCATGCCCCTTATTTTATTTTTTTCCTACATACCTCACTAGGCCAACATGTTCCCAACATGTTTCCACCCATAGCATGGCCAACCACTAGCTCAAATTTTGGGTAATTTGACATGCAAACCCATCATTTTCACAACATGCATTAATAGACCATTTTAAATTAGCCTATCATATTTTCACCATGTCTCATATCAATCCCTATTTAATAATTTCTCATGCAATTGGCAAAATTAGGGAATGAAACTTCCACATACTCATGTACACACATAATAAGCATAGAATATGGAAATCAATTATTTTTATGACTCGGTTTTGTGGTCCCGAAACCACTTCCCGACTAGGGTCAATTTTGGGCTGTCACAACAACAATTATTCAATGTACTTACTTACCTTATCCCAAGTAGGTATCAAGTTAATTCATACCTGGCCATTTAGCTCGTTTTACACATTTGAACACAACTTATCCTTGCCCGATGAACCATTCAAAATTGGATAGGACACTCAGATAAACACACATATCGTACAATGCCAACGTTCCAGACGTGGTATTACATGTAATCACATATCGATGCCACTATCCCAGATAGGGTCTTACTCGGACACATATATCGGGATCACATATCGATGCCATGGTCTTACTCGCACACATATATCGGAATCCTATGTCATGACATATGTATCCTAACTATTCCTAAGGTTCATACGGGGCTTTCGGACGTTGTAACTCGGTTGAAATGCATGCATGAACAAGGTTACCATACTTATACACATTCGGTAATAGCATATATAAATTCATATATTTCATTTTAGCATATATACTTTGCACTTAATTAAAATTAAGTACGTCTATTTGCTTATAAACTTACCTCGGACAATGTAAAACGGAACAGGACAGCTAGTCGACAACTTTCGTTTTCTCCCGATCCAAATCTGATTTCCTTGGTTCTTGATCTAAACTTATTCAAATTAAGCTCATTCAAACATATTGTCATTCAATTTAGTCCAAAAACACATAAATTGGAAAATTACCATATTACCCCTGACATTTACACTTTTTATAATTTAGTCCCTATTGCACAAAACACAAAATATACAAAATTTCACTATACCCATGTTAGGCCGAATTTTACCCATATTCATACAAGTCCTTATATTTCATTTATTTCACATTTTAGTCCCTCAAACTATTATTTTTTCAATTTAGTCCTAATTACTCAAAATCATAAAAAATTCCAATACAAAACATGTTAACCCAAAACATATCTTTCATATTTCATCATAAAAAAAATCACAAGATTTCAACAATGGCATAACTCAAAATATTCACCAAAATAAAAAATTCTAGCATGGGTTTACTAGTACTCAATGCAACGACCTCAAAAACGTAAAAATTATCAAAAACCGAGCTAGACACATACCTTGATTGAGCTTAGAAATGGCCGAACCCTAAGAACTCTTATTTCTTTTGTCTTTTCATTAGTATTTGTTTGATGAACAAAGTGAAATAAAAATGAATATGATAACTTTATTTTAACTAATATATGTTTATTGACTAAATTACTTATATAACCTTTATAATATAATATAAAACCATTATATACCTTGGTTATTTTTGTCCATCCATTATGTAAATGGTTTAGTTGCATCATAAAGCCTCCATATTTAAAGAACAACCACTATTAGGCCCTTTCACAAATATCCATCAAATTTTCATTTAACTTGATTTAGTCCTTTTATTTAATCGGGCACTCAAACGATAAAATTAAATCATGAAAATTTCATAGATATAAATTCACACATAATCAACACAAAAAATAATTTTAAAATATTTTTCTAACTCAGATTTGTGGTCTTAAAACTTTCGTTTCAACTAGGGTCTAAATCAGGCTGTTACAGTTTTGAACTAGAGTGCGCAGCGGGAGCGTAGTGGTGTAGTCTGTGTTATTTGGCTGATTTGATAGCTGGAAATTTCAGGGATGAAATTTATGTAAGGAGGGGTGAATTGTAACGCCCCGAATTTTGGGCTTGGAAGTATTAGGTCTTGAGAATGGAAACAGTTAGGAGGTTGCACGTAAATGTTTAATTGTGCAAGAAAGTGGCACAATTCTGCATCTGCTTCAGTGGTTAAGTGTTCTGGGAGTGTCTGAGAAGTTTTGGGTTCAAGCCTTGGCTTGCGCAAAATTTTTGTTTTTAAAGGAATGAACACTGTCTCTAGCCAGTAGGCTTTTAAATAAAAATGGGTGAATCATGACATAAAGAGCCTACTGGTCTAGGGCATAAGTGGCGTGTTACTTATGCCGGAGGACTGAGGTTCGATTCCTAGTGAGTGTAGTGGGTGTTTCATTTTTACTACTTGGTCATGGAAGAGTTGTGGTCGATTGAAATTCTGTGTTTGAGGAGTGTGGGTGTAACAGCCCAATTTAGACCCTATTCGAAATGGTGGTTTCGGGACCATGAATCTGATTCAGAAAAATATTTTAAAATTATTTTCTATGTTTATTTTGTGAATTTATATGTGTGAAATTTTCATGCTTTAATTTTTTTCGTTTGAGTGCCGGATGAAATAAAATGACTTAATCACGTAAAATGAAAATTTGATGGTTAATTGTGAAAGGGACGAATTGTTGTTGTCTTTTTAAATGGAGGCATTTATGTTGCAATTAGATATATTTATAAATCATGGAGGGTAGTGACCTTATAATATATGGTTTAAAAATTTATTATAAAGGTTATAAAAGTAAAAGGATTAATAAGTAATAATAATATAAAACATAAAATAAAGACACAAGTGTTCATATTTCTAGTTTTGACCGAATAACATTAAAAAGAAATGAAAGAAACAAAGCTAGGGTATTCGGCCATTGTTGAGTTTGATTCAAAGTGAGTTCTAGCTCAGTTTTTGATAATTTTTACGTTTTTGAGATCGTTTCTATGTTATCTACAAAGCCCATGCTTGCATTTTTTATTTTGATGAATATTTTGAGTTATTCTATTGATGAATATTTGAGTTTTGTGATGTTATTTGATAGATGAAAGATATCTTTTGAATTGATATGTTTTGTATTGGAATTTTTGATGATTTTGAGTAATTAGAACTAAATTGCAAAAAATTAAATTGAGGGACTAAAATGTGAAATAAATGAAATATATGGACTTGTATGAGGAAGATGAATATTCAGCCTAAGCATGATTTATTGAAATTTTTCATATTTTGTGTTTTGTGCAATAGGGACTAAATTGTAAAAAGTGTAAAATATTAGGGTAAAATAGTACTTTTCCCATTTATGTGTTTATGGACTAAATTGAGTAAAAATATGTTTGAATAAGTTTAATTTGAATATGTTTAGATTAAAAAACAAAGAAATCAAATTTGGATCGGAGGGAAACTAAAGTTGTCAACTAGCCATCTCGTTCTGATTTTCATCGTCCGATGTAAGTTTATAAGAAAATAAATGTTGTTTATTTTAAATAAATATAAGCTTATTATGCGGAAATGAATTATGTGAAGTGTATATGTTGTTAGTCAAATGTGAATATGATAGGGAATCATGTTTACGAATTCGTTCCGACAGAGTTCTGAAATTCGAAAGCCCCGTACGAACCGTAGGAATAGCTAGGATACATATGTAATAACATAGGATTTCATATATGTGTTCTCATGTAAGACCTTATCTGGGACGTTGGCATCGATATATGTGGTTATGTGTAAGACTATGTCTGGGACATTGACATCGTATTTGATTCGTGTAAGACCTTGTCTGGGACAGTGCCATCGATATGAGATAGCACGTAAGACCACGTCTGGGATGTTGGCATTGTACGATATGTGTGATTATCCGAGTATCCTATTTAATTCTGAATGGTTCAACGGGCCATGATAAGTTGTGATCGAATGTGTAAAACAAGCTAAAACGATCAGGTATGAGTTAATTAATTACCTATTTGAAAATAAGGTAAGTTGGCCATTTAATATGTGATGCATATTACACAAGTTACTAATGTAAACATATGTGCATTTGTATGGTATATTCGGCCATATAATATAAATATGTATATGATTGTTATACTTTGATTTATGAATACATGTATATAAGTGTATATGTACTTGGTATGATAATGATATTTTGGCTAGGAAATTGAATGATACTTTGTTTATGTATATATATGTTCATTCGGCCTTGAATAATTTATATGTGAAAGTATATATATTACATGAAATCGTAAATTTGAGATTTAATGTGATTATGATAGTATAATTTGATTTGGTTTAAATGAGTTGATTATGTCTTTGAGTTGTTTATTTTCTTATGACTTACTAAGCTATGATAGCTTACTATTTGTTATGTTTGCCTTTGTTTTATAAATTTCGAGATTTAGTTATGAGCCCAGGGATCATCAGTAAACTCTACCACATTATCGACAGTTTTTTTCATTATTTTATAAGCTGAATTTTCGAACCTATGGCGTGTATAGGCTGGATTATATTTTGAAATTTTGGATTTTGGTTTATGTATTTATTCAGCCATGGCGAAAATGGCTAAAATGCTATGAAAGTATGTGAAATTTTAGTTAAGTTTATATGTGTTATATGTATTGATAATGTTGGTGAATTTGGATGTGGTTGATGAATCGGCCATGGTATATATTCATAAGTTTGGTTGATTCAACTATGATTCATGCTAAGATAAAATATACATGTGAACTTGGTTGATATGTTTGGTTAAGGTGTTACATGTGATTTATCATCAATGGATATTTGGTTATGTCCGAACATGGTAAGAGTTTATTTTGATATATTTATTACATGGTATGTAAGTTTTATTTTTGGATAAATATATTTGTATTTGGTTAGGTGATAAAATATAAATGATGGTTATGAACTAGTTATGGTTCATTAATTATAATCATGAAACCTAATGAATTGTTTAATATTTAATTCAATTTAGTATGGTAAAGAAACTTCATACTGTAAATGTTATGTAAGTAAGTTAATCATGATTCAGCATTTGTATATGTATAAGTATATAATATTTTGATATGATATTTATGTATATGTTATGATATATTTGTAATGTATTTGATTTGATGCATAAATTATGGTTGGTATACATGTATATTAATTCATTTCCATGGAAGGTTATACGTATATGAAATGATAGGGTAAAATGAAGAAAATGTAACCTTGAACATTGCATGATTATTAGGTATGTTTATATTCAGGTAATGCATTGAAATAAATGATCAAATGAATAGTGAATTTTGTATTGGTAAAACAAAAAGGTAATATGAGTGTTATATGATGCATATATGTTCGGTTTGGTCAAAATGATATGATCATGTGTAATTGGTTTTGTGAGTAACTTATTGGTTTGGTTATATGAAATGTTTCATGCATGTAAAGTAATAAGTAAAATGAAAGTAGACATTAAATAAAGCATTTATATTTAGCATGTTTTATCTTTCGATTATTACATTGGAAATTAACTATATGAAAAGTAGTTCATGCTATAAGATAACTAAATGGTTATATGTAAATTTAATAAATTATTTTGTGCTTTGTGTATTAATGAGCATGGGAGCGGTTAAGAGACTGCTCATAAATATTTTAGTTAAGCAAGAAAGTGACACAAATTTCATGTTTTCTTTATTGGATAAGTGATTTGGGTGCATTTGGGAGTGTTTGAGAAGTCTGGGTTCAAGTTTGGGCTTTTGCAAAAATTTTATTTTTTTCCCTTAAGTGAACCTTGGCTGTAGCTTGTAGGCGTTATAAATATTTTTGGGTAAAAAGTGTCACAAATGAGCTTGTGGTCCTGTGGTAAGTGGCATATGGTAGTTTTTGGAGGTGTAAGGTTCAAGTCTTGGCAAGGTAAAAAGAGTATTTATTTTGCTACTCTTACCATATGAGAAACTGAAGTGGACTGGAACTCTGTAAGGTGGAATTTGAATTGGTCAAAGAGGAGATTAAGGAGGATTTTTAGGAGGGATATGGGGAGAAAATTAAGGGATTTTTGAGGAGGGGAAGAGTTGTGGACGTTGGTGGACATCAACCACTCAGGAATTCAGCTTAGTAGTGGGAGTGTGACTCTCTATTTTGGGTTTTTGACTACTCTTTGTTCTGAAGCCGAATGTAGTGTTGATTTTTGGGGTATTTTCTTTCGTTTTGTACTCTTTTCACTAATTTTTTGTTTCCTTGTTATCATTTTGATCTTAGCTCTCCGTCTCCAATCAACATTTTCAGTTGTTCTCCCTCTAGCCGATTATGCCATTTTCTCCTCTTTCGTCTCTCTGTTTCTCCATTTTTACTTTTAGTGTTTGATTACAATACTTCTCCTCTCGGGCAACCCTCAAACTATTTCTCTTTTCTTTTAATCTCTTGCCGAATAACCTTTATCATCTCCTCTCTTCTTGTCATCCTTTCACCATTAATATTCGAGCCATTACCGCATTGCTCTCTCCCTACTTCTGCTTTTGGTTTTTACAGTTGATCTTTGGTCAATCAGTGAGTTGTTTAATTTCTATTCTTTCTTTTTGGTTTTTATTCAATAGCTGATTGTCCCCTTCCTTTCTCTATTTTCTTCGATTTTTCTGTTATTGGATATTCTTGGCCGATTATTACTGAGCCCTATGGTGAGGGTTGATTAACTCAATTTCTACAAGAGTTCGTGACTTAAGGTTCTCACGAGAAGTGGTGGAGTGCAAGTATTTTGGAGGCAATTAAAACCTTTTTCCTCACTATTATATAAAGGTAGTACGATACCTAGCTTTGGAGTTGATGATCATGGATTTAAGCCACGCCTATGAGCAGTCCTGTTTAATAAGATCTATGGTTTATGCAGTTATCCAGCAAGAAGCGTGTGATCGTTTTAGTCATTGATCTATGTGTATTTAGCCACACTACTTTTGGTCAAGGTTGGGCGATTGAGGAACTTAAAAAGGTTCCATAAACAGGTGTGTAACCACACCCTTCCTTACTATATATCAGCAAAAGCCGAGAAGCCGAAGTGCCGAAACTTCGGCATTTGAGGCCTCACGAGCGTACGATCGTTCGTGGGGTAAATCAAGCCCACAAATCATGGACGATAGACTGTAAAGGCCACCTCGAGTGTTTCCATGGACTTGGGTCGTTATGGGCCATGTTGGGCCGAAATGGATCGTGTGGGCCCAATAGGCTCGTGGGCCCCATATAGATTAAATCCACGGCAAGTGATAAATATTGGACTGGGCGATATAGGTCACATAGCCGTAGCTAAATTTGGGCTAAAAGGGCCACACAAGCATGTGGGCCCACTTGGGCCTAGGAATGGGCCTTTGGCCCATTTACACCGTTATGATCAATTAGGTTGTCTGTGTCACTCGAGGCGACTGTAGACCTTTGGAGAGGATGTTATCTGAGCTAAAACCCCAAAATTGGTAAAATGACTGTAATGCCTTTGTAGGGTAAAATGATCGTAATGCCCCTGTAGGGTAAAATGACTGTAATACCCCTATAGGGTAAAATGACCGTAATGTCCCTATAGGGTAAAATGACCGTAATGCCCTTATGTTTCGTATGACTGATGTGCTTATGATTTACATATATGATTGTACTGAGTATGACTTTGCATACATGTAATATTAATGACATGACATACTGCACGGGGTTGGGGACTAAGTTGGAGGAAGTTATGGACTAGTGGTTTTGCCATGTATTCTAATTCTAGTGGCTCGACCATGTTTTCTGTTATTAGCAGCTTTGCTACAATATTGGTGTGCTAGCTGGGTGGGTCGATTTATATCCCCACATGGTGTGTTGGTTGGTACGGGTGGTGTGCTGGCTGGATTTGGGTGGGATGCATAATTGCATTACACTGTACTAATCCTGTATTGGGCTTAGGCCCACAATGTTACTGTATAGAGCTAAGGCCTAGACTATACTGATATTGAATAGGGCTCAAGCCCAAACTGTTACTGCATGCAGTATATACTGTTTGACTGATAGGGGCTACACACTGAGTTTTCATAATCTCACCCTTTCCTTTCAACTGTATAAGTAATCCCTAGCCTTAGATGATTTGGTGCTACAAGGGGCTTTGGAGGTCGCACACGACTGCTGTGTCTTGCATTTGACTTTACTTAACTTAAATTTCACTTTTGGGTTTTTAATTTTGTAATAAGGCCGTTTGTGGGTGTTAATTTTTAATTGGGCTTTGGATTATATTTTTTTAAATTGCTAGTCTAGGTAAAGATGAGTTTTTAAAACAATTACTGTTTTCTAAAACACGCGTTTTAAACTTCATCGACTTAAAAAGCTTCCACATTTTTAAATCAATTTAATATAACACTGATGGTTAATAAGGTAAATGTTGCGATGTGAAATTTTTTTAAATAATAATAAAAGGATTTAATTTAGTAACAGATTTTATTGAAAAGATCAATTTTCGAAAAACACTTCGATGTGTCATCCCAGATTCGGCCATAACGTCTAGGCCGGGTTTGGGGTGTTACAATAAATGTATGTCTTCAAATTTAATCTGAATGATTGTGTGAATGCATGAAAGTTGTATCTTTTTCGATAATGCCCCATAACCCTATTTCAGTGACAAATACTGGTTAAGGGTGTTACAATGGAGGATGTGTGGCCGATTGTTAAGAGGAATTATTGCTTTAGTGGAGGAAAATAAGGAATTTGAGATGTATGGGGAGAAAATCATGGGAAGTTGAGATGAGAGGGAGTGTTGTGCCGAAATTGGACTGTGGGCACACAAGAATTCGGTTTTGGATGCCGCCTCTCCTCATTTTCAGTTTCTATCAATTGCTTTGGAGTTCTTTTCATTCTTTGTGTTTGGTGACTGAATATTGTTGTTGACCTATAACACCCCTAACCCGTATCTGTAGCCAGATTAGGGTTACAAGACGTTACCGAACAAAAGTGCAATTCCAAACATTCATATATTCACATAGTCAAACTCATTTATAAAAAGCATATAGTTAATTTACATTTCAGAACATACATTGATTTGCACATTGTATACACAAGTCATAACAAATTTCAACATATTACTTACTGCATATAATTTATTAATATACACAGCATTAATTATTATCAACATGGTCAAGCATACTTCTAATACCGTCTATGTAATTATGCGTATATCCACCAAACCACATATCATTTCAATATGTAACATTACAGTTATTTATCAAATGTATGCCAATATGTCTACTTCTTTTGTTGACTATCAAATATGACGTTTCCTTAACCACTATACATATACATTCTTAAAACTTAATAAGCCATATTACACATCTTAAAAACCACTTACATATGCATCATTAGTAATAGTCAATATGAACTTACATGCTTTGCACATTAATACAAATTAAAATATACATATAATAATCATACATTTTCATATATTTCTTTTAAAAAATTAATCACGAAAGACTAAATATATCTATTTTTAGTCAATAGATCATACGCATATGGCCATAATAAATTAAACCATTTTAAACCAAACACCACCAAAAAGTACGCTCATTACTTATGCTAATTAATATATCTAAAATTACATATTCAATTACAAACAAATAGTTAACTTTCAGACATTAAAAACAACTACAATATGACTTTTAAAAGAAAAATATTGTTCACTTATTGTCATTCATGACCAAACTTAAATAGCAAATTCATGGTAACCATGTTTTAAGCATAGAACCATAATTTTGACTAGGTTTAACCGTAATCATGCATTAAACGATATTCCATGAATACATATTTTCAACATAATCTTAAGCATAGTCAGATTGACACTATAATAGACATCATTTACAAACCACAACTCAAAAACATCCATTTTCCATTTAAGAAGCTTACTTAAAGCTACTTATAATATTCATGTCATTAACCAAATATAGATATATACCCACAACACAAGCTATTTATAATATTCATGTCATTAACTAAATATAGATATATACCCAAAACACAAATCTTACACACCATCTAATAAACATATCAAAAATATATTCCTACCATGTTCAAACAAAACCAAATATCATTTAATGCCAATTCACATAATAACACCTTAATCAAACATATCAACCCACATATACTTTTATCTATGCATAAACCATAACCAAATTAACCACATATACATTCAAAATCATCAACATTTCCAAAGCATATAACACACATAAACTTGACTAAAGTTTCATGTACTCACAAAATATATTAGGCATAGTTCACATATAAACACATATAATAGTCGAAACATCAAAACCACAACCAAACATATCCATAGCATATTCAAGCTTAAAACCAAACTTAACATGATTAAACAAGCCATTTTCGCATGGCTTATATATATACAAATCAAAATCCAACACTTCAAAGTATTATCTAGCTTATACATGCCATAGGTTCGAAATTTAGCTTATAAAGTACCAAAAACAGTCAATAGTATGATAGACTTTGCTGCCGATCCCTGAGCTCGTAACTTGATCCAAAATCTATAAAACAAAAGGAAATATAAACACAGACAGAGTAAGCTATCATAGCTTTGTAAGTCATAAGCAAATAAACAACTCATTGACACTACCAACTCATTTAAATCAAACCAAATTATACTATCAAAGTCATATTAAATCTCAAGCTTATAATTTCATGAAAAATAAATATACTTTCACATGTAAACTTATTCATGGCCGAATGTACATATATATATTAACAAAGTATCTTTCAATTTCAAAGCCAAGATATCATAATATAACCAAGTACATTTACACTCTTATTCATATACTCATGAATCAAAGTATATCATCACATACATATTCACATTATATAGCCGAATATACTACACAAATGTATATATGTTTACACTAGAACTTATATGATTTGCATCACATATCAAATAGCGAACTTACCTTATTTTAAAATAGAAAATTAACTAATACCTGATCATTTTAACTCATTTACACCTTCATTCACAACTTATCATTGCCCGTTGAACCATTCGAAATTGAATAGGATACTCAGATAATCACACATATCGTACAATGCCAACGTCCCGGATGTTGTCTTACATGTAATCACATATCGATGCCACTTTCCCAGATAGGGTCTTACTCGCACACATATATCGAAACCACATATCGATGCCAATGTATTAAACGTGGTCTTACTCGCACATATATCAAAATCACATACCGATGCCAACGTATTAAATGTAGTCTTACTCGCACACATATATCGATGCCATGGTCTTACTAGCACATCACTATTAGAATCTTATTTCATGACATATGTATCCTAGCTATTCCTAAGGCTTTCGGACGTCGTAATTTAGTCGAAATGAACTCGTACACATAGATTCCAAGCTTATACACATTCAATTTTCATATATATATATTATCACATTATACATTTTAGCATATATAAATCATATTTAATCAAATAAATAACATCTATTTGCTTATAAACTTACCTCGGATGATGAAAATCAGAACGGGATAGCTAATCGACAACTTTGGTTTTCCCCCGATCCAAATCTGATTTCTTTGGTTCTTGATCTAAACATATTAAAATTAAACTTATTCAAACATAATTTCATTCAATTTAGTCCAAAAACACATAAATGGGAAAATTGCTATTTTACCCCTAACATTTTACACTTTTTACAATTTAGTCCCTATTGCACAAAACAAAAAATATGCAAAATTTCAATATACTATGCTTAGGCCGAATACTACCCGTATTCATACAAGTCCACATATTTCATTTATTTTACATTTTAGTACCTCAATTTATTATTTTTGCAATTTAGCCCTAATTACTCAAAATCATCAAAAATTCCAATACAAAACATATTAATCCAAAACATATCTTTCATAATTCATCAACTAACATCATAAAACTCAAATATTCATTAATGTCATAACTCAAAATAGTCATCCGAATCAAAAATTCATGCATGGGCTTTGTAGATAACTTAGCAACGATCTCAAAAGCGTAAAAATTATAAAAAAATTGAGCTAAAACTCACCTTGAATCAAACTTGCTAATGGTCGAATATCTCAAAGCTTTTGTTTCGTTTCTTTCTTTTTATTTTCGATCAAAAGATGAAAGATGAACTAATGGCTTTTTAATTTTATGTTAACTTATTATGCATTTTACATAATTAACCTTTATAAATTAATAATAAGACTATATAATACATGTCAAAAATCATCCATGCTATAACCATTTGGTCTAATTTAATTTTAAAACTTCCCTATTAAAAGAACAACAAAAATTTAGCCCTTTCACAAATAACCATCAAATTTTTATTTTATGCGATTAAGCCATTTTATTAAATCGGGCACTCAAATGATAAAATTAAATCACAAAAATTTCACATATTTAAATCACACATAATAAACACAGAAAATAATTTTAAAATATTTTTCTGACTCGGATTCCTGGTCCTGAAACCACCGTTCCGAATAGGTCTAAATCGAGCTGTAACATGACCACTCGGGTATCATTCATTTCAGGTATATCTCGGTTTTGCTCTTCTTTGTAGTGCCTCTTTTTAGATCGACTTCTCCTCTCCCTTATTCTTTTAGCAAATCGTTCTCTCTCGTGTTCTCCTTTTGCCCTTAACCGAATACCATTCTTCCTCTTTCAATCTGTTTTGATCAGTCACCATATTCGTTTGTACACTTGGCCAAATACCCTCCATTCTGTCTCTCAAATCCCTTCGACATTTGCTGCCTGATTCTTCTCTTCTTCCCTCTCCATTAATTGGTCCCTTCTTGACCGAATCTTCCTTCTCACCCTCACCCTCAATCGGTTCCCCTTTGACCAAATACTGCTATTTCTTTCACCCTCATCGTGCCGGATTCTCTTTTCTGCTCTCTTTTTCTCTCTGTTGATTTTGTGTACAATTCCTACCCTGTGATTCTGCGATTTCAGTAAGTGTGTATTTTCGTTTAGAGATCAAACTATGGTTATGGATAGTTGTTGATAAGGGTTCTAATTGGTATGCAGATAATAGCTGAAAAGGGGGAAAATCATTCTTGAGCAATGGTTTAGGTGTGAGTAAGGGCTTGGGGTTCGAATCAAGGTATGTGACAGTTGATCTTTGAATAAGTGTTTTGGAAAGGAGTAGTATTAATTTGATTACCTCCTGACTAAGTGAATGTTTGTGTATTGGATCAAGGTTTGGAGTGCTCAAGGGATACGTGCTTGTTTCTGTAATCAGGTGTGTAAACACTGCCCAAATCATAAGTCGGCAAAAGCTGAAATAAGTGACCGTTAACGCTACACGGGCATACACTCGCTCGTGTGGTAGTCCGAATATGTAACATCCTGATTTTCGGATTTATTCACAGTTTTCAATATTTTGTAAAGATTTTAAAATTTTGTATTTGGATGTGGAATTAATATTTTGAGTAGGTAAATGGGCTTATAGAAGGCTCATGTGTTGGCCAAAACCCGGTTGAATTTTTGAATTTTGGACTTAAAAGGTTAGGGGTTCTGGCTAAGTGGCCCTTAAGTGGAGTGATGGGCAAATTGCATCACAAAAAGAGCCTTGGTAAAGTGGCCAGGGTGACGCCACTAGGCTCCTAAAAAGGTGGCGTGTGGAGCTTTGAGGGAGGCATGGGATCGATTCCCTGTGTTGACAAATAGATGCATTTATTTTTAAGTGCAGGAGGGGTAAGTGTTGGAGTCCAAGTGGATTCTGCTAGAGGAGAGTTTGAATCAGTCTAAACGCTTGGATTAAGGAGGGAAAAGGGGAGAGATTTAAGGGATTAGGAGAGAGGCTAAGAGTTGGCCGAATTTTGGGAATTGAAGAGGGAAAAATCGGCTGGGGGTTTTGAGGTTAGTATTTCGGCACCTAGGGTATTGAGTGGTGCCGTTCTCTTCTGCTCAGACATCACAAGGTTTTCTTTTCTCTCTTTTTCCTCTCTAGCCGAAACTACCACCTCCCCTATTCTTCTTTTTCTATTTTTCTTCTTCAAAACCATTCATCAATTCTGGTGTTCATCAATACTTTTGCCAAATCCATAAAAGCTGAAATCATGTGATCACTGCTTGTGCCGATTTCTTCAAAGCCAGGTCCTTCTATGTTCTTTGTTTTTATTAAATCTGTGATTATCTTTTCTTAATCCTAGATACCTGACGGCAATTCTACTTCAAGGTCATAGTCTCACATCGTCATCCCCTTCACCACCCAAAAGCTGAAAGAACCATAGATTTGGGGGCTTATAGCCGAAACTTCAAAACTCTGGGAGTCGAGTTCTACCGTCATTTGAAAGATAAATCTGCACCAGATTGCATGGAGATCATCAAAGAGTAAGGGGTAAGTGTTCATCATCTCAGATCTGGTCATATTTTACAAAGTTAGGAAAAGCTGAAGTCCCTACAATCTAGGGAGGCTGTCGATTTGGGCATGTGGCTCTAAGGGTTTTTAACTGAAATTTTTTGTCAATGATTAGTGTCTTCTTAAGTGTTCAATCGGATTCGGAGCTAGCTATCGATTTTGGCAAAAAGGTAAGGTTTCAAAGGCTTTTAGGGACATGGTTCAGTCATGGATAAGTAGGTTATGGGTTAGTGATTATGGTTTGTAAATAAGAACTGTGCTAATCAATTATAGGACATCATAAGAGATCTCAGTAGCAGTCGTCGCGAATCAGGTGTGTACCGAACACCCTTCCTTAGTTCAATTCGGCAAAAGTCGAAATGCTGAAATTCCGGCATTTCATAGTCTTGTGAGTATGCGAATGCTCTCAAAACATAGAGTAATTGTTAGATCTAGCACTGCAAAGTGGTAAGTAAGTTCGTGTGACATTTTAGCGTACTTCGAAAAAGGGGCCAGATGGGCCAAAACTGGGCCCAATGGGCTTACGGACCAATATGGGTAAGATATGGGAAAATTAGCCTGTTAGTTAGATGGTGGAACCAAATTGCATAAAACTGCTAAAAATTACTGAAGTAGCTTATGTAGTTGCGTAAGTTACGAAACTACCCCTAAAGAGCATAATTACCGAAATACCCCTAGGGTTTAAATTGGCTAAACTACATGACTGATTGATACTTTATTTTACATGATATGCTTTTATTAATATCTTTGCATGGGATTGGGGTATTGATGGAGGAAGTATTGAAAGTGGTTTATCCACGTACTGGAGGCTTTGCCTCAACTCACTGATATTTGAGCAGCGTTGCTGCAACTGTGGAGTGTAGGGCTGGGTGGGTTGAGATATTCCCCACATGGAGTGTAGGGCTGGTACGGGGCAGTGTAGCGGTTGGTGGGTTGAGTAGTCTCCCCAGATGGGTTTGCATGCATTACTACTATTGTTACTTATGTTACTGTACTGGGCCTATGGGCCACACTGTTATGCTACAAAGGGGCTAAGGCCTTGCTACTGTATTCTGAAAAGGGCTTCGGTCCACTGTGTACTGTTATCTGAATAGGGCTTAAGCCCAATGGGCTCGAGCTGATTTGGGCTTTGGATGGGTTTCTGTATGCACTGAGTTTCCCAAACTCACCCCTTCCTCTTCCATCCTTACAGGTGAGCCTTAGTTGGTGGACCTAGAGCTGGGCGGGATTCGGAGTGGCCACACGTTTTATGCAAATTTGTTTTCTTCTGGTGAATTGGATTTTCCATATTTTTCGTTTATGGTTTTGGGTTTTTTTTGTAATAAGGCCGCTAATTATTTTTATGGTTTGGGTTGTTTCTTTATTATTTAATTCTACTATGATAAAATTGGACTATGATAACTAACGAAATGGATTAGCTCTAGGACGCGTTTTCAAAAACATTAAGTGATTTCAAAATAACACGAATACGAGTAAGACTTTCGCTAAGCAAACGTTTTCATCCTTAATCACTTTCTTAAAATCGACATAACGAAATGGTTTTCTCAAAATTATACGAGATGTTAGAGTGTGGCAATGGCGGTGTGCATGTCTAGGATTGGATCCGAAGGGAGCTTGGTACTTAAGCAGTCCGACGGACTCACCTCCTCTTCTTCCTGGTTTCCTACCTGGTGCACAGCTTCCGTTCACTTTAACCTACTTTTAAGTGTCTTTTACAACAGCAACTAAGTTTTTCCAAACTAAGTAATACGGAATGTTTTGAACACTTCGATGTGGCGCATCAGATCCGGTCATAACGTCTAGGCCGGGTTTGGGGTCTTACATTTAGTGGTATCAGAGCCTGGTTGTAACAACTCGGCTGTGGATCGGGTCCGAAAATCTTTAAAAAAAAAGTTTTTTCTATAAGTTTTTCAAAGATGTTCAAAGTTTTTCTATTGAACGAAGTTAAATCAATAGTTTTAAAATAAAAGTGTTTTCAAATGAAATCTTTTTATTTTTGATAAACAAAAACATGGGTTTTTTATGGACTGATAAAGAAGTGGCACACTGAATCCCCGGCACCAAGTCTGTAAGTGTTCTTTTCTGCTTTAAATATTTATATGGAACTGGACTAGAAATAATACTGTAGATAGTACTGAGCCTTAGAGATAGTGCTATTGATAATGTAGAATTAGGGCTACAAAACTAGGACCGTAGCTAAATTGTGATTGCGTGAAAATAACTCTGAAACTCTATCTGTTCATAAGACATTCTATAATAAACAGTGAAACCAGTAAACTAATGTCATAAAATTCGTAATCAGATAAATCGTTATGAGTACAAGGGCTACTCGGGGAATAGGCCGTGGTCGAGGCCGAGGTAGCACTCAAGCTGGATCTGCGTCATCTGAACACATGCCAGCTGGCGAGTACGTCCACCACCGGTTAATAAAAATGGGCCGTATGACCGGGCCGCAGGGGATGACGCTCTGTCTCAGGCCATGTTGAGGGTTTTGGAAAGGGTGGCCGGAGCTAACATCGGGCCCATGAATAGGGGGTCCATTTCTAAACGACTTCGGGCCAACAGAGCTGAGATTTTTCGGGGTGTATCTGGAGTGGCCCCAAATGTGGCTGAGTACTGGTTGGAAGCCACAGAGCAGATCATGGATGACCTGGACTGCTCAGTAGAACAGAAATTGAAAGGGGCGGTGTCGTTGCTGCGGGATGAAGCATATCAATGGTGGATTACTGTGAGAGAGGGTACCCCAGCTGAGAGGGTAACATTGGAGCTGTTCAAACAGACCTTTAAGGCAAAATATGTTGGAGCTAGCTATGTGGATGCACGCGGAAAGGAGTTCTTGAATCTAACTCAGGGAAATAAGACCATTGCTGAATATGAGGCTGAGTCGGTATGCTAATGGCATCGTTTCCACTGAATACGAGCGCAACGTTCGTTTTGAGGATGGTCTCAGAAATGAGTTAAGGGTGCTCATAGCTTCGTAGAGAGAGCGAGATTTTGCTGCACTGGTAGAGAAGGCTAAGATAGCTGAGGAGGTGAAACAAACTGAACGGAAGAATCGTGATAGGGATCGAAATCGGTTCAGGAGGGATGCTGGACCAGCGGGTGTTGCAAATCGAAATGTTAAGAGAGCTAGGATGGAGGAACTGGTTCGAGCATTTCCGGTGAACACAGGTAGACCGCAAGCTTGTGGGGATTGCGGCAGAACACATCAAGAAGAGTGCTGGAAGTGTTCTGGGGCTTGTCTTCGTTGTGGGTCTAAGGAGCATAGGATTAAGGATTGTCCTAGGAGGGCCACTCAGGCTCAGGTGGTCGAACAAGGGGCTGTGCGACCGGCTCAACCTGTGAGGGATGGACCGCCGCTGCCAAGAGGTTGTGGACAAGGTCGTGGTGGTAATGGCTGTGGACGTGGGGCACCTGGCAGGGGTACTGGTAACGCGGATGCTCGTCAGCCAGCTTTGGTGTATGCTGCTCGTCGCTGCGAGGAGGGTGACGCACCTGATGTCATAATGGTACTTTTTTATATATGGTGTACTTATACTGCTCTGATTGATGTGGGATCAACCCATTCATATGTGGCATATAACATTTCTGGGGTACTGGGTGTGCATTCCGAGGAGACTGTATGTGGGGTGTCTGTGATAAGTCCCTTAGGTCATTCGGTTAAGGTAGAGAAACTCTTCAAGGAGGTGCCTCTGGAGATTCAAGGAGGGGTTTTCTGTGGGGATTTGATGGAGTTACCACTTGAAGAATTCGATTTGATACTAGGGATGGATTGGTTGACCAAGCATAAGGCAACTTTGGATTGTGCAGCCAAGAGGATGGTGTTAAGGACTGTCAATGATGAAGAGGTAATGATTATTGGAGAACGAAGAGATTACTTATCCAATGTAGTATCGGCATTGAGGGCTGAGAAACTGATGCGCAAGGGATGCGAGGCATATCTGGCTTTGGTAAGGCAAGCTGAAACGGAGGATCTGACCGTGGAGACCATCAGAACTGTTAGGGAATTTCGGGATATTTTTTCGGAAGAGCTTCCTGGATTACCTCCGAATCGGGAAGTTGAGTTTGGAATCGATTTGTTGCCGGGAACAGCTCCAGTATCTATTGCACCCTATAGGATGGCACCGAAGGAGTTAGTGGAACTGAAGGCTGAAATTCAAGAGTTGTTAGATAGAGGCTTCATTAGGCCTAGTGTGTCTCCTTGGGGAGCACCGGTCCTGTTTGTGAAGAAAAAGGATGGAATGATGCGCATGTGCATCAATTATCGCCAGTTAAACAAACTAACAATTAAGAATAAGTATCCACTACCAAGGATTGACGATCTGTTCGATCAACTGAGGGGAGCTTCGGTATTCTCCAAAATTGATCTTCGTTCTGGATACCATCAGCTAAGGGTAAAAGAAGGGGATATTCATAAAATAGCATATCGAACTCGATATGGACATTATGAGTTTGTGGTCATGCCGTTTGGGTTGACGAACGCATCTGCAGCTTTTATGGATCTGATGAATCGAGTATTCCAACCTTACTTGGATCGGTTTGTAGTCGTCTTTATCGACGATATCCTGGTATACTCTGAAACGGAGGCGAAGCACGATGAGCATCTCCGTATTGTGCTGCAAGTGTTATGGGAAAAGGAGCTCTATGCGAAATTCAGCAAGTGTGAATTCTGGTTGAAGAAGGTAACCTTCCTAGGGCATGTGGTCTCTGCCGAGGTGATTAAGGTGGAATCTCGTAAAATTGAAGCGATTCTGGAATGGAATCCACCTAGGTCAGTATCGGAAATTCAGAGTTTCCTAGGGTTGGCAGGTTACTACAGAAGGTTTGTGGAAGGTTTCTCGGTGATGGCGGCACCCTTGACAAAACTCATAAGGAAAGGAGTACCATTTGTCTGGACCGAGATACAACAAAAAGCTTTTGATCGGTTGAAAAAGGTATTGACCGAAGCGCCAGTGTTGATTCAACTGGTGTCTAGGAAGGACTTTACTGTATACAGCGATGCGTCGCATGTGGGGTTAGGTTGCATACTGATGCAAGAGGGTAAGGTGGTCGCTTATGCATCGCGACAGCTTAAGGCTCATGAGGTGAATTACCCTACGCATGATTTGGAGCTAGCAGTGGTGATTTTTGCGTTAAAAACTTGGAGACACTACTTATATGGGGAGAAGTGCATTATATATACAGATTATAAGAGCCTAAAGTATTTGCTGACACAGAAGGAGTTGAACCTTAGGCAACGAAGATGGGTGGAATTGCTTAAAGGCTACGACTGTTCGATAGAGTACCACCCAAGAAAAGCTAATGTGGTGGCGGATGCGTTGAGTCGAAGGGTTGTTACTGACTTGAGAGCTTTATTCGCACGTTTAAGTCTGTACGACGATGGAAGCTTGTTGGCAAAACTGCAAGTAAGGCCTACTTGGACTGAGCAGGTTAGGGAAAAATAGTTGAAGGACGATTCATTAGCTCTTCGGTTCCAGTAAGTTAAGAATGGTGAGAACGAAGATTTTGGGTTGAACACTGAGGGAGTTCTGTGCTTCCATGGAAGGGTTTGTATTCCGAAGGACCCTGAATTGAGGCAGTTAATTCTGAAAGAGGCTCATGGTGGACTCTGTGCCATGCATCCTGAAGGGAATAAGTTATATCGAGACTTGCGAGAGATGTACTGGTGGCCCGGATTAAAACGAGAGGTGACTGAATTTGTTGGGAAATGATTGACGTGCCAGCAGGTTAAGGCTGAGCACCAATTGCCTTCGGGATTATTGCAACCTGTGAAAATTCCGTTATGGAAGTGGGAAAGAGTAACAATGGACTTTGTAAGTGGGTTACCTTTGACACCCACCAAGAAAGATTCGGTGTGGGTGGTTGTGGATAGGTTAACAAAATCTGCTCATTTCATACCTGTTCGTACCAACTACTCACTGCAAAAGTTGGCCAAGTTATATGTGGCCAAGTTGGCCAGTGTCGATAATTTCTGATCGAGACCCTAGGTTTTCGTCTCGATTTTGGCAGAAGTTGCAGGAAGCGTTGGGTACACGATTGGATTTTTGCACCGCTTTTCACCCACACACAGATGGACAGTCAGAAAGCGTTATTCAGGTTCTGGACGATATGTTGAGAGGTTGTATCATTGATTTTCGTGGAAGTTGGGAGGACTACATACCATTGGCGGAGTTTGCATACAATAACAGCTATCAAGCAAGTATTCAGATGGCACCATATGAAGCGCTTTATGGGCGAAGATGTCGTACGCTGACGTGTTGGACAGAGTTGGGTGAACGATGAGTGCTTGGACCGGAATTGGTGGCAGACACTGAAAGCAAGGTTAGGCTGATAAGGGATCGGTTAAAGGAGGCATCGGATAGACAGAAGTCGTATGCCGATCTGAAGCGCAAGGAGATTGAGTTCGCTGTTGGGGATATGGTTTTCTTGAAGGTTTCCCCTTGGAAGAAAATTTTGAGATTTGGTAAGAAGGGTAAGTTGAGCCTACGGTTTATTGGGCCTTACCGAATTGTTAAACGGGTTGGACCAGTGGCTTATCAGCTAGAGTTACCACCAGAACTGCATCATATCCACGATGTTTTTCGTGTATCCATGCTGAGGCAGTATCAATCTGACCCAACTCGTATCATACCAGTTGCAGAAATCGTGGTACAGTCAGATTTAACTTTTGAAGAGGAACCTGTGCAAATACTTGATCGTGACGTCAAGGTGTTGAGAAGGAAATCAGTTCCACTAGTGAAAGTACTTTGGAGGAACCATGGCAAGGAAGAAGCTACTTGGGAGACTGAGGAGGCTATGTGTCAACAGTACCCTCAACTGTTCTAATAAGGTAAAATTTCGAGGTCGAAATTTCTTTAAGGAGGGTAGAGTTGTAACATCCTGATTTTCAGATTTATTCACGGTTTTCAATATTTTGTAAAGATTTTAAAATTTTGTATTTGGATGTGGAATTAATATCTTGAGTAGGTAAATGGGCTTATATAAGGCTCATGTGTTGGCCAAAACCCGGTTGAATTTTTGAATTTTGGACTTAAAAGGTTAGGGGTTCTGGCTAAGTGGCCCTTAAGTGGAGTGATGGGCAAATTGCATCACAAAAAGAGCCTTGGTAAAGTGGCCAGGGTGACGCCACTAGGCTCCTAAAAAGGTGGCGTGTGGAGCTTTGAGGGAGGCACGGGATCGATTCCCTGTGTTGACAAATAGATGCATTTATTTTTAAGTGCAGGAGGGGTAAGTGTTGGCGTCCAAGTGGATTCTGCTAGAGGAGAGTTTGAATCAGTCTAAACGCTTGGATTAAGGAGGGATAAGGGGAGAGATTTAAGGGATTAGGAGAGAGGCTAAGAGTTGGCTGAATTTTGGGAATTGAAGAGGGAAAAATCGGCAGGGGGTTTTGAGGTTAGTATGTCGGCACCTAGGGTATTGAGTGGTGCCGTTCTCTTCTGCTCAGACATCACAAGGTTTTCTTTTCTCTCTTTTTCCTCTCTAGCCGAAACTACCACCTTCCCTATTCTTCTTTTTCTATTTTTCTTCTTCAAAACCATTCATCAATTCTGCTGTTCATCAATACTTTTGCCGAATCCATAAAAGCCGAAATCCTGTGATCACTGCTTGTGCCGATTTCTTCAAAGCCAGGTCCTTCTATGTTCTTTGTTTTTATTAAATCTGCGATTATCTTTTCTTAATCCTAGATACCTGAAGGCAATTCTACTTCAAGGCATAGTCTCACATCGTCATCCCCTTCACCACCCAAAAGCCGAAAGTACCATAGATTTGGGGGCTTATAGCCGAAACTTCAAAACTCCGGGAGTCGAGTTCTACCGTCGTTTGAAAGATAATCTGCACCAGATTGCGTGGAGATCAACAAGGAGTAAGGGGTAAGTGTTCATCATCTCAGATCTGGTCACATTTTACAAAGTTAGGAAAAGCCGAAGTCCCTAAAATCTAGGGAGGCCGTCGATTTGGGCATGTGGCTCAAAAGGTTTTTAACTGACGTTTTCTGTCAATTATTAGTGTCTTCTTAAGTGTTGGATTGAAGGCGTGGGTTGTTGGAGCAATCAGATTCGGAGCTAGCTATCGATTTTGGCAAAAAGGTAAGGTTTCAAAGGCTTTTAGGGACATGGTTCGGTCATGGATAAGTAGGTTGTGGGTTTAGTGATTATGGTTTGTAAATAAGAACTGTGCTAATCAATTGTAGGACATCGAAAGAGATCTCAGTAGCAGTCGTCGCGAATCAGGTTGTACCGAACTCCTTTCCTTAGTTCAATTCGGCAAAAGCCAAATGCCAAAATTCTGACATTTCATAGGCTTGTGAGTATGCGAATGCTCTCAAGACATAGAGTAATTGTTAGATCTAGCACCGCAAAGTGGTAAGTAAGTTCGTGTGACATTTTAGCGTACTTCGGAAAAAGGGGCCAGATGGGCCAAAACTGGGCCCAATGGGCTTACGGACCAATATGGGTAAGATATGGGCAAATTAGCTGTTAGTTAGATGGTGGAACCAAATTGCATAAAACTGCTAAAAATTACTGAAGTAGCTTGTGTAGTTGCGTAAGTTACGAAACTACCCCTAAAGAGCATAATTACCGAAATACCCTTAGGGTTTAAATTGGCTAAACTACATGACTGATTGATACTGTATTTTACATGATATGCTTTTATTAATATCTGTTGCATGGGATTGGGGTATTGATGGAGGAAGTATTGAAAGTGGTTTATCCACGTACTGGAGGCTTTGCCTCAACTCACTGATATTTGAGCAGCGTTGCTGCAACTGTGGAGTGTAGGGCTGGGTGGGTTGAGATATTCCCCACATGGAGTGTAGGGCTGGTACGGGGCAGTGTAGCGGTTGGTGGGTTGAGTAGTCTCCCCAGATGGGTTTGCATGCATTACTACTATTGTTACCCATGTTACTGAACTGGGCCTATGGGCCACACTGTTATGTTAAAAAGGGGCTAAGGCCTTGCTACTGTATTCTGAAAAGGGCTTCGGTCCACTGTGTACTGTTATCTGAATAGGGCTTAGGCCCAATGGGCTCGAGCTGATTTGGGCTTTGGATGGGTTTCTGTATGCACTGAGTTTCCCAAACTCACCCCTTCCTCTTCCATCCTTGCAGGTGAGCCCTAGTTGGTGGACTTGGAGCTGGGCGGGATTCGGAGTGGCCACACGTTTTCTGCAAATTCGTTTTCTTCTGGTGAACGGGATTTTCCATATTTTTCGTTTATGGTTTTGGGTTTTTTTGTAATAAGGCCGCTAATTATTTTTATGGTTTGGGTTGTTTCTTTATTATTTAATTCTACTTTGATAAAACTGGACTATGATAACTAACGAAATGGATTAGCTCTAGGACGCGTTTTCAAAAACATTAAGTGATTTTAAAATAACACGAATACGAGTAAGACTTTCGCTAAGCAAACATTTTCATCCTTAATCACTTTCTTAAGATGGACATAACCAAACAGTTTTCTCAAAATTATATGAGATGTTAGAGTGTGGCAATGGCGGTGTGCATGTCTAGGATTGGATCCGAAGGGAGCTTGGTACTTAAGCAGTCCGACGGACTCACCTCCTCTTCTTCCTGGTTTCCTACATGGTGCAAGCTTCCGTTCACTTTAACCTACTTTTGAAAGTGTCTTTTACAACACCAACTAAGTTTTTCCAAACTAAGTAATACAGAATGTTTTGAACGCTTCAATGTGGAGCATCAGATCCAGTCATAACGTCTAGGCCGGGTTTGGGGTGTTACAGAATACCTAAACATGGGTGTATGAGCGTTGAGGCCATCTAAGAACAATTTCATGGGCCGAGGCTATATTGGGCCATTTTGGGCCGAACTTGGCAATGCAGGCCCCACGAGCATGTGGGCCCACTCAAGTGAGCCATATGGGCGTGTAGGAGAATGTTGGACCAGGTTGTGTATCCACATGGCTAGGGCCATTTTTGGGCTATGTGGACCACACGGGCGTGTGGGCCAACATGGGCCCGAATATAGGTCGTGGGCCCATTTTCACTGTTTGACTGTTAAGGTTGTACGGGTCGCCCGAGACAACTATGAACCTACTATTGGGTTGGTAAGTATGCCTGGACCCCTTATTGGTAAAATGACTATTTTTCCCTTATGTGGTAAAATGACTATTTTTCCCTTATGTGGTGAAATGATTGTTTTGCCCTTATGTGGTAAGATGATTGTTTTGCCCTTATATGGTAAGATGACTGTTTTGCCTATGTGATGTATATATATGTGCATGTATGACTGTATTTTAGCATTTTATTTAAACTGTAATGGATACATGTATGATTCTATGATATGGCATGACATGACTGTATGATGCATTTCATGGGGATGGGTTTATATTGATCGGAGAAAGTGTACTGAAAGGCTTCGAGCCTAAATTACTGGCAACCCAGTTGCATATTACTGTTTAGTGCCACAACCAGTGCTAATTCTAGAGTTTAGGGATGAATGGGTTGATTATATCCCCACATGGAGTGTAGGGCTAGACGGAGATGGAGTGTAGAGGCTAGATGGGTAGGATTTGTATTCTGTTTAAACTATTACTGTGCTATTTATTATTACTGTAATGGGCCAAGGCCCAAACACATGACTGTTTCTGTATTGAGATGGGCTAAAGCCCAGACAGATATTGTCACTGTTGCTAAAAAGGGCTTAGGCCCAGACTGTGCTTGTTTTCTGACTGTTGCTTATATGGGATTACACACTGTTTTTTCGTAAACTCACCCATCTATTTATCTATACAAGTAATCCCCAAGCTTAGGCGGATCGATGCTACGAGGGACTCAAAGGTGGCCACACAACCGCAATTACAATCATATTTGCTTTACATTTATAAGTAATTTTGTTCTGGGTATTTTGATTATAATAAAGCCTCTTTAAATTTTTAATCTTTAATTTGGGGTTTTAATTGTTTTCAATTATGACTGCTAGTAGTAGGACGTAAGTTTTCAAAAGATAAATAATGTTTTAGAATAAATGATGATTTAATATGGTTAACTCTTTTCTAAATGACTTTCATTTTGAAAATGAATGAGACATCCTAAAATCATCATCAAAGTCACAAAGAGGTTGATTATAGAACAAGTTTTTCAATGATATCACATTTTTTGATAAACACTTTAATGTGACATTGCTAGATTTGACCATAACGTCCAGGCCGGGTTTGGGGTGTTACACCCTGTGGTGCAGCAAAAAATTTATTTTGGTGACCATCAACCAGAATCAAGTTGAAACAAGGGTAAAAAAATATATCATTCAGAAATTGAATAGCAATGAATGAATTGTTGATAAGATCCTGTTCGGAGATGTTGATTCCAAGCTGCAACTATAACATCTCAGCCTCTACATAATCCACCCAGTCAAAGAACAAATAGCAAAATTCTCTTGAACTTTTTGTAACGACCTGATAATTAGGGGTATTGAAAAGTAATTTTTTGGGACTCCATTTTCGTAAATCAAACCCATAAATATTTATATTAAATATGTACGTGGTTAGTTTAGTATGTAATTAATTTTTGGATTAGTGAATTTTGTGAAATTAGGAATTATTAAGGTTCAAGGACTAAATCGTGTAATGGTTAAAAGGTGAATTATAAATTGAAATAAACTAAAGGGACTAAAGTAGCAATTGTGCCACTTAATTATTGTTTGTGTATAGGTGGTCGGCCAGCTAAGTAACATGCATGTATATATATCATTTGTTATAATATAAAGATAATAATAATAATAATAATAGTTATAATAAAAGAAAAAAAGAATGATAGTGGATGCATGCAAATTAAATAAAGAAAAGAAAGAAATAAAGAAAAGGAGAAGAAGCGCACGACCTAAGGTGGTTTGAAATTCAAATCCAAATTGCTAATTTCATACCGAAATCCTCGAGTAAAAAGGGTAAGGATAAAATCGACATTAAATAGCTCGAAAATCATGATTTGTGTTTTTATAATCCGAATTAAATAGTAGATTATTGCATATATAATTGTTTGCATATGGTAAGCATTTGAGGTGAGTACTTTGGTACTTGGGAATTGAATTAAATTCATAATTGAAATGAAATAGATTGATTTTGTATATTATGAAATATATTGATTATGAACATATGTGTATTGAGAAAAATGTGATTATTATCAAATTGAATATATGCTTATATTTGATGATATATATTCATGAAATCGAGACATTGGTTGTATTGGAAAGTGAAATGAATCCCAATTAATTGTATCGGGCTGAGTCGGATATAGATGGCATGCCATAGGATAGAAAGAGTTCTGGGATTACTTAGACCTCAAGTCAATAAGGCACTGGGTGTAACACCCCTTACCCGTGTTTGACGCCGTAACAGGGTACGAGGCATTACCGGACTTAATCACTAATCATCGTATAAAAATCGATTCATAATTAATAACATAATCAAGACTATCTACATTAAATGACTTTATACAATAGAGACCTTCAAATAACATAGGTTAGTATTTTAAGCCAATTCCTAGGAACTTAATAATAATTAAACGAGTCTCCATACATGCCAAAGACTTAAAATACTTTAAAACCTTTATATATCGATCAATAGTTTGATAGTGTGATTTAACCTTCGGCGACCTCCAACTCGAGCTAACATCTGCGACACTATAGGAAAAAGGAAAGGAATAGAGTAAGCATTATAGCTTAGTAAGTAAGTATGTAAATATTAATAAACAATACATTATCATTCATTAAACAAAGTCACAATATGTTCCCGGAACATTACCATCACAAACACACATACTTTCACTATTACAATTATAAACAGGTTCAAAATAAGTTGTCTAGGAGATTACTAGAAACTAAATTATTTATTTCTAGAGCTAAAGAACTCCAAATCACAAACTGTTAACTTTTCTTGAAAATAGATTCACATATATTCTTACCATAAAATTTTCAAAATTTTTGGTCTTGCCAATTAGTACAGTTTATTCATTGAAGTTACCCCTGTTTCACTGCTCAACTGTTCTAACCACTCTTCACTACGAATCAATTTTATCCTTGTACAAAATTCAAAGGATGTCATCATTTATTTAATTTGAAACTAGACTCATTAAGGATTTCAAACATATAAAATATATCCTATAACTATTTTTTACAATTTTTAATGATTTTTCAAGTCAAAACAAGGGATCATGTAGTCATTCTGAACCAGTCTCCCAAAAACTTAAATATCACATAATATAGAATTCCTTTACTTGCTCTGTTTCTGTTATATGAAAATAGACTCATTAAGCTCTAATTTTATATCTCATTCAGTCTCTGATTCAATTTCTACTATTTTTATTGTCAATTATGATCTTTCACACTTCAATTGTATTCATCACTTTCCCATAACAATCTTTCCAATTTCCAATCACATATCAAGAATATTGCTCATAAGTTACACACGTATAAACTTACACTTATCTTCACAAATTCATACACAATTTCACTTAATCAATTTCCCAATTGAACACTTCGGAATAATAACAGATACGCGATGGTATCGCACACAGTCCACCTTTACAATCGAAGCTCTCTTGTACACATAGTGGCCTTCACTTAGCACCACTCATGTGACCTAGCTTGATTGTACACATAATTTTGGCTCTCTTGTACACATGGTGTACACATAGTATCACCCATGTGACCTAGCCACTTTATCTCGTAGCTCTCTTGTTTACATGGTGTCCTTCACCTAGAACCACACATGCAACCTAGCTACGTCTATCTCATAGCTCTCTTGTCTACATGGTGTACACATAGTATCACCCATGCAACCTAGCTACCTCATAATGTCTCGTAGCTCTCTTGTACACATGGTATACATCCCGTATTACACATGTGACCTAGCTACATACCATCTGTATCTTTCGATTCCGAAGGTTCAAAAGGGAAGTATCTCACTTTCTAATACTTTATTCCATTCTTCCAATAGTCAATTATGATTCAAAAAGTAGCTACAATACATAAAATATGCTGAAATATAAAAACATAATAAAGATAATGTATTATTTACATACAAACTTACATACTTTCTCATTTCCATGTCGAATTAATATTTAACATTTAAATCATCATAATTATACTTACTTTCAACACCTCGGCAATCATAGTAAATATATTAATTTTACATTGAAACATGCATAAATTAATGCTTATTATACATATGAACTTACCTCGCTACTAAAACGGCCATTTTACCAACTTTCTCGATTTTTGATTTTTCTCCCATTCTAGATTCAAATCTCATTTTTCAGGAATCTAAAACATCATATTTTACTTATTTAATTAATGTACTATTCAAAATAGTCCTTAACTCAAACTTTGGAAAAATTACAATTTTGCCCTTAAAATTTTGCATATTTACACTTTTGCCCCTAGGCTCGGGAATTAAACTTCATCCCTTATTCTTATGTTTTATGACACGCTGATCATTTTTTCCTTCTATGACAACATCAAATTCTCACTCTAACACATAGTTATGAACAATAACAACTTTTACCAATTAAGTCGTTTTACTCATTTTTGCTTAAAACCGCTAGCAAAAGTTGTTTAACATAATTTCATCCTTCATATTCTACCATAAAAAATCAAAATAAACACATTTTACCTATGGGTATTTTTCCAAATATGAACCCTAGCTTAAATTATTGCTAGAATAAGCTTAATCAAGTTACCGGGATTCCAAAATCGTAAAGAACTTGAAAAGCGGGGATAGAACGAACTTACTATTGAGCTTGGAAAGCTTGAAAACGCTAGCCACGGCTTTCCCCATGCTAA
Organism: Gossypium hirsutum; assembly: GCF_007990345.1. NCBI lineage: Eukaryota > Viridiplantae > Streptophyta > Magnoliopsida > Malvales > Malvaceae > Gossypium > Gossypium hirsutum. The sequence goes on along the minus strand of NC_053428.1, from coordinate 50,599,423 downwards.
TTTCGGTCTCCGTGAAAAGGATGAGTCAATTTTGGCTTTATTTTCTCTTTTTATTTCTTTTAATTACCAAATGACTAAAATGCCCTTAAGGCCTTTCTTTAAAATTTTGTCCTATTCATGCCCATTTTGTCCAAACGAAATATAATGATCTAATTACCATTTAAGGACCCCCTCTTTAAACCCCCATTTCAATCAAGTACTTATTAATTAGAACACATATTTTGCAATTTTTGTAATTTAGTCCTAAAAGTCCAAATAAGCATTTTATCAGTAAAATTACTTAACGATATTTTTACACAATATTTTAGTCAATAAATATACCTTAAAACTTAATCAGAATAAATTTTTTGACTTCAAATTCGTGGTTTTAAAACCATCGTTCCGTTTAGGCCCTAAATCAAGCTGTTACAGCAAATTCTGCAAATAAGCCCTAATAGGCAAATTAAACATGCAATCTATAAATTTTCTTATCAATACTCTAACACATATATCTAATCACTCGATAAATCATAAAAATTAATCGAAATAAACTTTTTTATCTCAGATTTGTGGTTTCGTAACCACTATTCCATTTAGGCCCTATTTCGAGATGTTACACTGGGTGTCAATTTATATAGCGTTGGGCGCTATTATTACTTCGGATTTATCCAATGAGGCACTGGGTGCCAAACTGGTGTGTTGGTTTGATCCATATTTTCGTTCGAGTCCGTGTTGTGTTAATAGGGGGAAGTAAAATAATAATTTATGTGATTGCAAACTGAAAAATATATAGGATTTTTCCTATATAATTCATCACCTTTTTTACTTAAATTTGTTGTTAAAACCAAGTAATTGCTTAATAAATTAATGAAATATATGAAAATAAGAAATTGGGACATAGAAATTATTAAAATGTGATTTTATGCTTTATTATATAGTTTTCATGCAGAAAATGGTTTCTTTTATATTAATTTGAGCATATTATATTTTAAATCTATAAAGTGGGCCATGCATGATTAAATTAAATGTAACATCCTGATTTTCAGATTTATTCGCGGTTTTCAATATTTTGTAAAGATTTTAAAATTTTGTATTTGGATGTGAAATTAATATTCTGAGTAGGTAAATGGGCTTATAGAAGGCCATGTGGTGGCCAAAACCCGGTTGAATTTTTGAATTTTTGGACTTAGGAGTTAGGGGTTCTGGCTGGATGGCCCTTGTATAGAGTTATGGGTAAATTGCATCACAAAAAGAGCCTTAGTAAAGTGGCAAGGGTGACGCCACTAGGCTCCTAAAAGGTGGCGTGTAGAGCATTGGGGAAGGCATGCGATCGATTCCCTGTGTTGACAAATAGATGCATTTATTTTTAAGTGCAGGAGGGGTAGTGTTGGAGTCCAGGTGGAGTCTGCTAAAGGAGAGTTTGAATCTGTCCAAACGCTTAGATTAAGGAGTGATAAGGGGAGAGATTTAAGGGATTTGGAGAGAGGCTAGGAGTTGGCTGAATTTTGGGAATTGAAGAGGGAAAAATCGGCAGAGGGTTATGAGGTTAGTATTTCGGCACTTAGGGTATTGAGTGGTGCCGTTTTCTTTTGTTGAAACACCTTAGGGTTGTTCTTTTCTCTCTTTTCCTCTCTAGCCGAAACAACCATTCTCTCTATTCTTCTTTTTCTATTTTTCTTCTTCAAAACCATTCATCAATTCTGCTGTTCATCAATACTTTTGCCGAATCCATAAAAGCCGAAATCTTGAACACACATTACTGGTACCGATTTCTTCAAAGCCAAACCCTTTAACATTGTGTTTCCATTAATCAACGATTATTCTTTCTAAACTCTAGAGACCTGTCGGTAATTCTACATCCAGGTTATAGTTTCATATTGTCATCTCCTTCATCACCCAAAAGCCGAAAAACCATAGATTTGGGGGCTTTTCAAAACTCTGAGAGTCGAGTTCTACCATCGTTTGAAAGATAAATCTACACCAGATTACGTGGAGATCAAAAAGGAGTAAGGGGTAAGTGTTCATCATCTCAGATCTGGTCCTATTTTACAAAGTTAGGAAAAGCCGAAGTCCCTAAAATCTAGGGAGGCTGTCGATTTGGGCATGTGGCTCTAAGGGTTTTTAACTGACGTTTTCTGTCAATGATTAGTGTCTTCTTAAGTGTTGGATTGAAGGCGTGGGTTGTTGGAGCAATCAGATTCGGAGCTAGCTATCGATTTTGGCAAAAAGGTAAGGTTTCAAAGGCTTTTAGGGACATGGTTTGAGCATGGATGAGTAAGTTTTGGGGTTTAGTGATAATGGTTTGTAAATAAGAACTATGCTAATCAATTGTAGGACATCGAAAGAGATCTCAGTAGCAGTCGTCGCGAATCAGGTGTGTACCGAACACCCTTTCTTAGTTCAATTCGGCAAAAGCTGAAATACTGAAATTCCGGCATTTCATGGACTTGTGGGTATGCGAATGCTCTCAAGACGTAGAGTAATTGTTAGATCTAGCACCGCAAGGTGGTAAGTAAGTTTGTGTGACGTCTTAACGTACTTCAGAAAAAGAGGGCCTCGATGGGCAAAAAACTGGGCCCAATGGGCTTACGAACCAATATGGGTAAGAGATGGGCAAATTAGCCTATTAGTTTGATGGTGGAACCAAACTGCATAAAACTGTTGAAAATTACTGAAGTAGCTTGTGTAGTTGCTAAGTTACGAGAATTACCCCTAAAGAGTAAAATTACCGATATACCCTAGGGTTTAAATTGGTTAACTGCATGATTGATTAATACTGTATTTTGCATGATATGCTTTTATTAATATCTGTTGCATGGGATTGGGGTATTGATTGAGGAAGTATTGAAAGTGGTTCATCCACGTACTGGAGGCTTTGCCTCAACTTACTGATATTTGAGCAGCGTTGCTGCAACTGTGGAGTGTAGGGCTGAGTGGGTTGAGATATTTCCCACATGGAGTGTAGGGCTGGTACGGGGGCAGTGTAGCAGTTGGTGGGTTGAGTAGTCTCCCCAGATGGGTTTGCATGCTTTACTACTATTGTTACCTATGTTACTGAATTGGGCCTATGGGCCACACTGTTATGTAAAAAGGGGCTAAGGCCTTGCTACTGTATTCTGAAAAGGGCTTCAGTCCACTGTGTACTGTTATCTGAATAGGGCTTAGGCCCAATGGACTCGAGCTGATTTGGGCTTTGGATGGGTTTTTGTATGCACTGAGTTTCCCAAACTCACCCCTTCCTATTCCATCCTTGCAGGTGAGCCCTAGTTGGTGGACTTGGAGCTGGGCGGGAGTTAGAGTGGCCATGAAGATTGAATGCCGGATTTAATAAGTTTAGCATTTAATTTGGATTATTTTTATTATGCTTAAAGTTGTAATAAGGCCGCTCTTTTTAATTAATTTTATTTTGGGGATTATTAAACTAGTTAGCACTAGGGTTCGTTTTATAAAAAAAACTACTTGTTTTTAAAAGATCACGATGACGCGCAAAGTTTCCGCAAAGTAAATGTTTTTCCAAGAAAGTAAATATTTTAAGCAGACTTAAACTTGTTTTAATGTTCGTAGACACGTAACCTGCTTAAAGTGTGGCAATGGATGTGTGCATGTTTAGGATTGGATCCGGGAAGAGCTTGGTACTTAAGCGGTCCTATAAGACTCACCTCCTCTTTTCTGGCTTCCTACCTGGTGCACAGCTTCCATTCACTTTAACTTAAAACAAGAACAGATTTTTGCTAAACTCTAAACAAAGAATTTAGATAAACACATGTTTTTTTGAAACATCTCCATGTGACATGCTAAATTCGGCCGTAACGTCTGGGCCGATTTTGGGGTGATACATTTAGTGGTATCAGAGCCTGGTTGCAACAACTCGGCTGTGGATCGGGTCCAAAAATCTTTTCAAAAAAAAGTTTTTCTATAAGTTTTCGAAGATGTTCAAAGTTTTTCTATTGTTAAACGGGGTTAAATCAATAGTTTTAAAATAAAAGTGTTTTCAAATCAAATCTTTTTATTGTCGGTAAACAAAACATGGGTTTTCCTTTAAATTTTTTTTAAATGGACTGATAAGGAAGTGGCACACTAAATCCTCGGCACCAAGTCTGTAAGTGTTCTTTTTCTGCTTTAAATATTTATATGGAACTGGACTGGAAATAATACTGTATATAGTACTGAGCCTTAGAGATAGTGCTATTGATAATGTAGTATTAGGGCTACAAACTGGGACCGTAGCTAAATTGTGATTGCGTGAAAATAACTCTGAAACTCTATCTGTTCATAAGACATTCTGTAATAAATAGTGAAACCAGTAAACTAAGGTCATAAAATTCGTAAACAAATAAATCGATATGAGTACAAGGGTTACTCGGGGAAGAGGCCGTGGTCGAGGCCGAGGTAGCACCCAAGCTGGATCTGCGTCATCTGAACACATACCAGTTGGCGAGGCACGTCCACCACCGGTCAATGAAAATGGGCCGTATGACCGGACTGCAGGGGATGACGCTTTGTCTCAGGCCATGTTGAGGGTTTTGGAAAGGGTGGCCGGAGCTAACATCGGGCCCATGAATAGGGGGTCCATTTCTGAACGACTTCGGGCCAACGGAGCTGAGATTTTTAGGGGCATATCTGGAGTGGCCCCAAATGTGGCTGAGTACTGGTTGGAAGCCACAGAGCGGATCATGGATGACCTAGACTGCTCAATAGAACAAAAGTTGAAAGGGGCGGTTTCGTTGCTGCGGGATGAAGCGTATCAGTGGTGGATTACTGTGAGAGAGGGTACCCCAGCTGAGAGGGTAACATGGGAGCTGTTCAAATAGACCTTTAAGGCAAAATATGTCGGAGCTAGCTATGTGGATGCACGCAGAAAGGAGTTCTTGAATCTAACTCAAGGAAATAAGACCATTGCTGAATATGAGGCAGAGTTTCTACGATTGAGTCGGTATGCTAATGGCATCATTTCCACCGAATACGAGCGCAGCGTTCGTTTTGAGGATGGCCTCAGAGATGAGTTAAGGGTGCTCATAGCTCCGCAGAGAGAGCGAGGTTTCGTTGCACTGGTAGAGAAGGCTAAGATAGCCGAGGAGGTGAAACAAACCGAATTGAAGAATCGTGATAGGGATCGGAATCGGTTCAGGAGGGATACTGGACCAGCGGGTGCTGCAAATCGAAATGTTAAGAGAGCTAGGATGGAGGAAACGGTTCGAGTAGTTTTGGTGAACACAGGTAGACCGCAAGCTTGTGGGGATTGTGGCAGAATGCATCAAGGAGAGTGCTGGAAGCGTTCTGGGGCTTGTCTTCGTTGTGGGTCTAAGGAGCATAGGATTAAGGATTGTCCTAGGAAGGCCACTCAGGCTCAGGTGGCCGAACAAGGGGTTGTGCGACCGGCTGAACCTGTGAGGGATTGACCGCCGCTGCCAAGAGGTCGTGGACAAGGTCGTGGTGGTAATGGCCGTGGACGTGGGGCACCCGGTAAGGGTATTAGTAACGCGGATGCTCGTCAGCCAGCTTTGGTGTATGCTGCTCGTCGCCGCGAGGAGGGTGACGCACCTGATGTCATAACTGGTACGTTTTTTATATATGGTGTACCTTATACTGCTCTGATTGATGTGGGATCAACCCATTCATATGTGGCATATAACATTTCTAGGGTACTGGGTATGCACTTCGAGGAGACTGTATGTGGGGTGTCTGTGATAAGTCCTTTAGGTCATTCGGTTAAGGTAGAGAAACTCTTCAAGGAGGTGCGTCTGGAGATTCAAGGTGGGGTTTTTGTGGGGATTTGATGGAGTTACCGCTTGAAGAATTCGATTTGATACTAGGGATGGATTGGTTGACCAAGCATAAGGCAACGTTGGATTGTGCAGCTAAGAGGATGGTGTTAAGGACTGTCAATGATGAAGAAGTAATGATTATTGGAGAACGAAGGGATTACTTATCCAATGTAGTATCGGCATTGAGGGCTGAGAAACTGATGCGCAAGGGGTGCGAGGCATATCTGGCTTTGGTAATCCAAACTGAAACTGAGGATCTAACTGTGGAGACCATCAGAACTGTTAGGGAATTCCGGGATGTTTTTCCGGAAGAGCTTCCTGGATTACCTCCGAATCGGGAAGTTGAGTTTGGAATCGATTTGTTACCGGGAACAGCTCTAGTATCTATTGCACCCTATAGGATGGCACCGAAGGAGTTAGTGGAACTGAAGGCTCAAATTCAAGAGTTGTTAGATAGAGCCTTCATTAGGCCTAGTGTGTCTCTTTGGGGAGCACCGGTCCTGTTTGTGAAGAAAAAGGATGGAACGATGCGCATGTGCATCGATTATCGCCAGTTGAACAAACTGACGATTAAGAATAAGTATCCACTACCAAGGATTGATGATCTGTTCGATCAACTTAGGGGAGCTTCGGTATTCTCCAAAATCAATCTTCATTCTGGATACCATCAGCTAAGGGTAAAAGAAGGGGATATTCATAAGACAGCATTCCAAACTCAATATGGACATTATGAGTTTGTGGTCATGCCGTTTGGGCTGACGAACGTACCTACAGTTTTTATGGATCTGATGAATTGAGTATTCCAACCTTACATGGATCGGTTCGTAGTCATCTTTATCGACGATATCCTGGTATACTCTGAAACGGAGGCGAAGCATGATGAGCATCTTCGTATTGTGCTGCAAGTGTTAAGGGAATGGAGCTCTATGCGAAATTCAGCAAGTGTGAATTCTGGTTGAGGGAGGTAACCTTCCTAGGGCATGTGGTCTCTGCCGAGGGGATTAAGGTGGATCCTCGTAAAATTGAAGCAATTCTGGAATGGAAGCCACTTAGGTCGGTATCAGAAATTCAGAGTTTTCTAGGGTTAGCAGGTTACTACAGAAGGTTTGTGGAGGGTTTCTCGGTGATGGCGGCACCCTTGACAAAACTCATAAAGAAAGGAGTACCATTTGTCTGGACCGAGAAATAGCAAAAAGCTTTCGATCGGTTGAAAAAGGTATTGACCGAAGCGCCAGTGTTGATTCAACCGGTGTCTGGGAAGGACTTTACTGCATACAGCGATGCGTCGCATGTGGGGTTAGGTTGCGTACTGATGCAAGAGGGCAAGGTGGTCGCTTATGCATCGCGACAGCTTAAGGCTCATGAGGTGAATTACCCTACGCATGATTTAGAGCTAGCAGCGGTGATTTTTGCGTTAAAAATTTGGAGACACTACTTATATGGGGAGAAGTGCATTATATATACAGATCATAAGAGCCTAAAGTATTTGTTGACTCAGAAGGAGTTGAACCTTAGGCAACGAAGATGGGTGGAGTTGCTTAAAGACTATGACTGTTCCATAGAGTACCACCCAGGAAAGGCTAATGTGGTGGCGGATGCGTTGAGTCGAAGGGTTGTTACTGATTTGAGAGCCTTGTTCGCACGATTAAGTCTGTACGACGATGGAAGCTTGTTGGCAGAACTGCAAGTAAGGCCTAATTGGACTGAGCAGATTAAGGAAAAATAGTTGAAGGACGATTCATTAGCTCTTCGATTCCAACAAGTTAAGAGTGGTGAGAACGAGGATTTTGGGTTGAACACTGAAGGAGTTCTGTGCTTTCGTGGAAGGGTTTGTATTCCAAAGGACCCTAAATTGAGGCAGTTAATTCTAAAAGAGGCTCATGGTGGACTCTGTGCCATGCATCCTGGGGGAAATAAGTTATATCGAGACTTGCGAGAGGTGTACTGGTGGCCCGGATTAAAATGAGAGGTGACTGAATTTGTTGGGAAATGTCTGACGTGCCAGCAGGTTAAGGCTGAGCACCAATTGCCTTCGGGATTACTGCAACCTGTGAAAATTTCGCTATGGAAGTGGGAAAGAGTAACAATGGACTTTGTGAGTGGGTTACCTTTGACACCCACCAAGAAAGATTCGGTGTGGGTGGTTGTGGATAGGTTAACAAAATCTGCTCATTTCATACCTGTTCGTACCGACTACTCACTGCAAAAGTTGGCCAAGTTATATGTGGGGAGGTAGTGTGACTGCATGGGGTGCCAGTGTCGATAATTTCTGATCGAGACCCTAGGTTTACATCTCGGTTTTAGCGGAAGTTGCAGGAAGCCTTGGGTACACGATTGGATTTTAGCACCGCTTTTCACCCACAGACAGATGGACAGTCAGAAAGGGTTATTCAGGTTTTGGAGGATATGTTGAGAGGTTGTATCATTGATTTTCGTGGAAGTTGGGAGGACTACTTGCCATTGGCGGAGTTTGCTTACAATAATAGCTATCAAGCAAGTATTCAGATGGCACCATATGAAGCGCTCTATGGGCGAAGATGTCGTACGCCGACGTGTTGGATAGAGTTGGGTGAATGACGAGTGCTTGGACCGGAATTGGTGGCAGACACTGAAAGCAAGGTTAGGCTGATAAGGGATCGGTTAAAGGAGGCATCCGATAGACAGATGTTGTATGCAGATCTGAAGCGCAAAGAGATTGAGTTCGCTGTTGGGGATATGGTTTTCTTGAAGGTTTCCCCTTGGAAGAAAATTTTGAGATTTGGTAAGAAGGGTAAGTTGAGCCCACGGTTTATTGGGCCTTACCGAATTGTTAAGCGGGTTGGACCAGTGGCTTATCAGCTAGAGTTACCACCAGAACTGCATCGTATCCACGACGTTTTTCATGTATCCATGCTGAGGCGGTATCGATCTGACCCAACTCATATCATACCAGTTGTAGAAATCGAGGTACAGTCAGATTTAACCTTCGAAGAGGAACCTGTGCAAATACTTGATCGTGACATCAAGGTGTTGAGAAGGAAATCAGTTCCACTAGTGAAAGTACTTTAGAGAAACCATGGCAAAGAAGAAGCTACTTGGGAGACTGAGGAGGCTATGCGTCAACAGTACCCTCAACTGTTCTAAAAAGGTAAAATTTCGGGGTCAAAATTTCTTTAAGGAGGGTAGAGTTGTAACATCCTGATTTTCAGATTTATTCGCGGTTTTCAATATTTTGTAAAGATTTTAAATTTTGTATTTGGATGTGAAATTAATATTTTGACTAGATAAATGGGCTTATAGAAGGCCCATATGGTGGCCAAAACCCGGTTGAATTTTTGAATTTTTGGACTTAGGAGTTAGGGGTTCTGGCTAGATGGCCCTTGTATAGAGTTATGGGTAAATTGCATCACAAAAAGAGCCTTTGTAAAGGGCAAGGGTGACGCCACTAGGCTCCTAAAAAGGTGGCTTGTGGAGCATTGGGGAAGGCATGGGATCGATTCCCTGTGTTGACAAATAGATACATTTATTTTTAAGTGCAGGAGGGGTAATGTTGGAGTCTAGGTGGAGTCTGCTAAAGGAGAGTTTGAATCTGTCCAAACGCTTGGATTAAGGAGTGATAAGGGGAGAGATTTAAGGGATTTGGAGAGAGGCTAGGAGTTGGCCGAATTTTGGGAATTGAAGAGGGAAAAATCGGCAGAGGGTTATGAGGTTAGTATTTAGGCACTTAGGGTATTGAGTGGTGCCGTTTTCTTTTGCTGAAACACCTTAGGGTTGTTCTTTTCTCTCTTTTCCTCTCTAGCTGAAACCACCATTCTCTCTATTCTTCTTTTTCTATTTTTCTTCTTCAAACCATTCATCAATTCTGCTGTTCATCAATACTTTTGCCGAATCCATAAAAGCCGAAATCTTGAACACACATTACTGGTACCGATTTCTTCAAAGCCAAACCCTTTAACATTGTGTTTCCATTAATCACGATTATTCTTTCTAAACTCTAGAGACCTGTCGGCAATTCTACATCCAGGTTATAGTTTCATATTGTCATCTCCTTCATCACCCAAAAGCTGAAAAACCATAGATTTGGGAGCTTATAGCCGAAACTTCAAACTCCGGAGTTGGTTCTACCGTCGTTTGAAAGATAAATCTGCACCAGATTACGTGGAGATCAAAAGGAGTAAGGGGTAAGTGTTCATCATCTCAGATCTGGTCCTATTTTACAAAGTTAGGAAAAGCCGAAGTCCCTAAAATCTAGGGAGGCTATCGATTTGGGCATGTGGCTATAAGGGTTTTTAACTGACGTTTTCTGTCAATGATTAGTGTCTTCTTAAGTGTTGGATTGAAGGCGTGGGTTGTTGGAGCAATCAGATTCGGAGCTAGCTATCGATTTTGGCAAAAAGGTAAGGTTTCAAAGGCTTTTAGGACATGGTTTGAGCATGGATGAGTAAGTTTTGGGGTTTAGTGATTATGGTTTGTAAATAAGAACTATGCTAACCAATTGTAGGACATCAGAAGAGATCTCAGTAGCAGTCGTCGCGAATCAGGTGTGTACCGAACACCCTTTCTTAGTTCAATTCGGCAAAAGCCAAATACCAAATTCTGATATTTCATGGACTTGTGGGTATGCGAATGCTCTCAACGTAGAGTAATTGTTAGATCTAGCACCGCAAGGTGGTAAGTAAGCTTGTGTGACGTCTTAACGTACTTCGGAAAAAGAGGGCCTCGATGGGCAAAAAAACTGGGCCCAATGGGCTTACGGACCAATATGGGTAAGAGATGGGCAATTAGCCTATTAGTTTGATGGTGGAACCAAACTGCATAAAACTATTGAAAATTACTGAAGTAGCTTGTGTAGTTGCTAAGTTACGAGAATTACCCCTAAGAGTAAAATTACCGATTACCCTATGGTTTAAATTGGCTAACTGCATGGTTGATTAATATTGTATTTTACATGATATGCTTTTATTAATATCTGTTGCATGGGATTGGGGTATTGATGGAGGAAGTATTGAAAGTGGTTCATCCACATACTGGAGGCTTTGCCTCAACTTACTGATATTTGAGCAGCGTTGCTGCAACTGTGGAGTGTAGGGCTGGGTGGGTTGAGATATTCCCCACATGGATGTGGGGCTGTACGGGGCAGTGTAGCGGTTGGTGGGTTGAGTAGTCTCCCCAGATGGGTTTGCATGCATTACTACTATTGTTACCCATGTTACTGAACTGGGCCTATGGGCCACACTGTTATGTAAAAAGGGGCTAAGGCCTTGCTACTGTATTCTGAAAAGGGCTTCGGTCCACTGTGTACTGTTATCTGAATAGGGCTTAGGCCCAATGGGCTCGAGCTGATTTGGGCTTTGGATGGTTTCTGTATGCACTGAGTTTCCCAAACTCACCCCTTCTATTCCATCCTTGCAGGAGCCCTAGTTGGTGGACTTGGAGCTGGGCGGGATTCAGAGTGGCCATGAAGATTGATTGCCGGATTTAATAAGTTTAGCATTAA
>NC_053428.1:50552053-50587703 GCF_007990345.1 Gossypium hirsutum | reverse complement strand
AATGTAGATTAATTGATTGATGTGAATGGTATAAATGGCTATATAAGGCTCGTGGGCCAAACCCGTTGAATTTGAATTTGGACTTAAATAGGGGTTCGCTAAGTGGCCCTTAAGTGGAGTGATGGGCAAATGCATCACAAAAGAGCCTTGGTAAGTGCCAGGTGACGCCACTAGGCTCCTAAAAGTGCGTGGAGCTTGAGGAGGCACGGGATGATTCCCGTTGACAAGTAGATGCATTATTAAGTCAGGGGTAAGTGGCGTCCAAGGGATTCTGCTAGAGGAGAGTTTGAATCAGTCTAAACGCTTGATTAAGGAGGGATAAGGGAGAGATTTAAGGATTAGAGAGAGGCTAAGAGTGGCGAATTTGGGAATTGAAGAGGGAAAAATCGGCAGGGGGTTTGAGTTAGTATGTCGGCACCTAGGGTATGAGTGGTGCCGTTCTCTTCTGCTCAGACATCACAAGGTTTCTTTCTCTCTTTTCCTCTCTAGCGAAACTACCACCTTCCCTATTCTTCTTTTCTATTTTCTTCTTCAAAACCATTCATCAATTCTGCTGTCATCAATACTTTTGCCGAATCCATAAAAGCCGAAATCCTGTGATCACTGCTTGTGCCGATTTCTTCAAAGCCAGGTCCTTCTATGTTCTTTGTTTTATTAAATCTGCGATTATCTTTTCTTAATCCTAGATACCTGAAGGCAATTCTACTTCAAGGACATAGTCTCACATCGTCATCCCCTCACCACCCAAAAGCCGAAAGTACCATAGATTTGGGGGCTTATAGCCGAAACTTCAAAAACTCCGGGAGTCGAGTTCTACCGTCGTTGAAAGATATATCTGCACCAGATTGCATGGAGATCAACAAGGAGTAAGGGGTAAGTGTTCATCATCTCAGATTGGTCACATTTTACAAAGTTAGGAAAGCCGAAGTCCCTAAAATCTAGGGAGGCCGTCGATTTGGGCATGTGGCTCAAAGGTTTTTAACTGACGTTTTCTGTCAATTATTAGTGTCTTCTTAAGTGTTGGATGAAGGCGTGGGTTGTTGGAGCAATCAGATTCGAGCTAGCTATCGATTTGGCAAAAAGGTAAGGTTTCAAAGGCTTTTAGGGACATGGTTCGGTCATGGATAAGTAGGTTGTGGGTTTAGTGATTATGGTTTGTAAATAAGAACTGTGCTAATCAATTGTAGGACATCGAAAGAGATCTCAGTAGCAGTCGTCGCGAATCAGTTGTACCGAACTCCTTTCCTTAGTTCAATTCGGCAAAAGCCAAAATGCCAAAATTCTGACATTTCATAGGCTTGTGAGTATGCGAATGCTCTCAAGACATAGAGTAATTGTTAGATCTAGCACCGCAAAGTGGTAAGTAAGTTCGTGTGACATTTTAGCGTACTTCGGAAAAAGGGCCAGATGGCCAAACTGGGCCCAATGGGCTTACGGACCAATATGGGTAAGATATGGCAAATTAGCCTTTAGTTAGATGGTGGAACCAAATTGCATAAAACTGCTAAAAATTACTGAAGTAGCTTGTGTAGTTGCGTAAGTTACGAAACTACCCCTAAAGAGCATAATTACCGAAATACCCTTAGGGTTTAAATGGCTAAACTACATGACTGATTGATACTGTATTTTACATGATATGCTTTTATTAATATCTGTTGCATGGGATTGGGGTATTGATGGAGGAAGTATTGAAAGTGGTTTATCCACGTACTGGAGGCTTTGCCTCAACTCACTGATATTTGAGCAGCGTTGCTGCAACTGTGGAGTGTAGGGCTGGGTGGGTTGAGATATTCCCCACATGGAGTGTAGGGCTGGTACGGGGCAGTGTAGCGGTTGGTGGGTTGAGTAGTCTCCCCAGATGGGTTTGCATGCATTACTACTATTGTTACCCATGTTACTGAACTGGGCCTATGGGCCACACTGTTATGTTAAAAAGGGGCTAAGGCCTTGCTACTGTATTCTGAAAAGGGCTTCGGTCCACTGTGTACTGTTATCTGAATAGGCTTAGGCCCAATGGGCTCGAGCTGATTTGGGCTTTGGATGGGTTTCTGTATGCACTGAGTTTCCCAAACTCACCCTTCCTCTTCCATCCTTGCAGGTGAGCCCTAGTTGGTGGACTTGGAGCTGGCGGGATTCGGAGTGGCCACACGTTTTCTGCAAATTCGTTTCTTCTGGTGAACGGGATTTTCCATATTTTTCATTTATGGTTTTGGGTTTTTTTGTAATAAGGCCGCTAATTATTTTTATGGTTTGGGTTGTTTCTTTATTATTTAATTCTACTTTGATAAAACTGGACTATGATAACTAACGAAATGGATTAGCTCTAGGACGCGTTTTCAAAAACATTAAGTGATTTTAAAATAACACGAATACGAGTAAGACTTTCGCTAAGCAAACATTTCATCCTTAATCACTTTCTTAAGATGGACATAACCAAACAGTTTTCTCAAAATTATATGAGATGTTAGAGTGTGGCAATGGCGGTGTGCATGTCTAGGATTGGATCCGAAGGGAGCTGGTACTTAAGCAGTCCGACGGACTCACCTCCTCTTCTTCCTGGTTTCCTACATGGTGCAAGCTTCCGTTCACTTTAACCTACTTTTGAAAGTGTCTTTTACAACACCAACTAAGTTTTTCCAAACTAAGTAATACAGAATGTTTGAACGCTTCAATGTGGAGCATCAGATCCAGTCATAACGTCTAGGCCGGGTTGGGGTGTTACAGAATACCTAAACATGGGTGTATGAGCGTTGAGGCCATCTAAGAACAATTTCATGGGCCGAGGCTATATTGGGCCATTTTGGGCCGAACTTGGCAATGCAGGCCCCACGAGCATGTGGGCCCCACTCAAGTGAGCCATATGGGCGTGTAGGAGAATGTTGGACCAGGTTGTGTATCCACATGGCTAGGGCCATTTTTGGGCTATGTGGACCACACGGGCGTGTGGGCCAACATGGGCCCGCAATATAGGTCGTGGGCCCATTTTCACTGTTTGACTGTTAAGGTTGTACGGGTCGCCCGAGACAACTATGAACCTACTATTGGGTTGGTAAGTATGCCTGGACCCCTTATTGGTAAAATGACTATTTTTCCCTTATGTGGTAAAATGACTATTTTTCCCTTATGTGGTGAAATGATTGTTTTGCCCTTATGTGGTAAGATGATTGTTTTGCCCTTATATGGTAAGATGACTGTTTTGCCTATGTGATGTATATATATGTGCATGTATGACTGTATTTTAGCATTTTATTTAAACTGTAATGGATACATGTATGATTCTATGATATGGCATGACATGACTGTATGATGCATTTCATGGGGATGGGTTTATATTGATCGGAGAAAGTGTACTGAAAGGCTTCGAGCCTAAATTACTGGCAACCCAGTTGCATATTACTGTTTAGTGCCACAACCAGTGCTAATTCTAGAGTTTAGGGATGAATGGGTTGATTATATCCCCACATGGAGTGTAGGGCTAGACGGAGATGGAGTGTAGAGGCTAGATGGGTAGGATTTGTATTCTGTTTAAACTATTACTGTGCTATTTATTATTACTGTAATGGGCCAAGGCCCAAACACATGACTGTTTCTGTATTGAGATGGGCTAAAGCCCAGACAGATATTGTCACTGTTGCTAAAAAGGGCTTAGGCCCAGACTGTGCTTGTTTTCTGACTGTTGCTTATATGGGATTACACACTGTTTTTTCGTAAACTCACCCATCTATTTATCTATACAAGTAATCCCCAAGCTTAGGCGGATCGATGCTACGAGGGACTCAAAGGTGGCCACACAACCGCAATTACAATCATATTTGCTTTACATTTATAAGTAATTTTGTTCTGGGTATTTTGATTATAATAAAGCCTCTTTAAATTTTTAATCTTTAATTTGGGGTTTTAATTGTTTTCAATTATGACTGCTAGTAGTAGGACGTAAGTTTTCAAAAAGATAAATAATGTTTTAGAATAAATGATGATTTAATATGGTTAACTCTTTTCTAAATGACTTTCATTTTGAAAATGAATGAGACATCCTAAAATCATCATCAAAGTCACAAAGAGGTTGATTATAGAACAAGTTTTTCAATGATATCACATTTTTTGATAAACACTTTAATGTGACATTGCTAGATTTGACCATAACGTCCAGGCCGGGTTTGGGGTGTTACACCCTGTGGTGCAGCAAAAAATTTATTTTGGTGACCATCAACCAGAATCAAGTTGAAACAAGGGTAAAAAAATATATCATTCAGAAATTGAATAGCAATGAATGAATTGTTGATAAGATCCTGTTCGGAGATGTTGATTCCAAGCTGCAACTATAACATCTCAGCCTCTACATAATCCACCCAGTCAAAAAACAAATAGCAAAATTCTCTTGAACTTTTTGTAACGACCTGATAATTAGGGGTATTGAAAAGTAATTTTTTGGGACTCCATTTTCGTAAATCAAACCCATAAATATTTATATTAAATATGTACGTGGTTAGTTTAGTATGTAATTAATTTTTGGATTAGTGAATTTTGTGAAATTAGGAATTATTAAGGTTCAAGGACTAAATCGTGTAATGGTTAAAAGGTGAATTATAAATTGAAATAAACTAAAGGGACTAAAGTAGCAATTGTGCCACTTAATTATGTTTGTGTATAGTGGTCGGCCAGCTAAGTAACATGCATGTATATATATCATTTGTTATAATATAAAGATAATAATAATAATAATAATAGTTATAATAAAAGAAAAAAAAGAATGATAGTGGAGGCATGCAAATTAAATAAAGAAAAGAAAGAAATAAAGAAAAGGAGAAGAAGCGCACGACCTAAGGTGGTTTGAAATTCAAATCCAAATTGCTAATTTCATACCGAAATCCTCGAGTAAAAAGGGTAAGGATAAAATCGACATTAAATAGCTCGAAAATCATGATTTGTGTTTTTATAATCCGAATTAAATAGTAGATTATTGCATATATAATTGTTTGCATATGGTAAGCATTTGAGGTGAGTACTTTGGTACTTGGGAATTGAATTAAATTCATAATTGAAATGAAATAGATTGATTTTGTATATTATGAAATATATTGATTATGAACATATGTGTATTGAGAAAAATGTGATTATTATCAAATTGAATATATGCTTATATTTGATGATATATATTCATGAAATCGAGACATTGGTTGTATTGGAAAGTGAAATGAATCCCAATTAATTGTATCGGGCTGAGTCGGATATAGATGGCATGCCATAGGATAGAAAGAGTTCTGGGATTACTTAGACCTCAAGTCAATAAGGCACTGGGTGTAACACCCCTTACCCGTGTTTGACGCCGTAACAGGGTACGAGGCATTACCGGACTTAATCACTAATCATCGTATAAAAATCGATTCATAATTAATAACATAATCAAGACTATCTACATTAAATGACTTTATACAATAGAGACCTTCAAATAACATAGGTTAGTATTTTAAGCCAATTCCTAGGAACTTAATAATAATTAAACGAGTCTCCATACATGCCAAAGACTTAAAATACTTTAAAACCTTTATATATCGATCAATAGTTTGATAGTGTGATTTAACCTTCGGCGACCTCCAACTCGAGCTAACATCTGCGACACTATAGGAAAAAGGAAAGGAATAGAGTAAGCATTATAGCTTAGTAAGTAAGTATGTAAATATTAATAAACAATACATTATCATTCATTAAACAAAGTCACAATATGTTCCCGGAACATTACCATCACAAACACACATACTTTCACTATTACAATTATAAACAGGTTCAAAATAAGTTGTCTAGGAGATTACTAGAAACTAAATTATTTATTTCTAGAGCTAAAGAACTCCAAATCACAAACTGTTAACTTTTCTTGAAAATAGATTCACATATATTCTTACCATAAAATTTTCAAAATTTTTGGTCTTGCCAATTAGTACAGTTTATTCATTGAAGTTACCCCTGTTTCACTGCTCAACTGTTCTAACCACTCTTCACTACGAATCAATTTTATCCTTGTACAAAATTCAAAGGATGTCATCATTTATTTAATTTGAAACTAGACTCATTAAGGATTTCAAACATATAAAATATATCCTATAACTATTTTTTACAATTTTTAATGATTTTTCAAGTCAAAACAAGGGATCATGTAGTCATTCTGAACCAGTCTCCCAAAAACTTAAATATCACATAATATAGAATTCCTTTACTTGCTCTGTTTCTGTTATATGAAAATAGACTCATTAAGCTCTAATTTTATATCTCATTCAGTCTCTGATTCAATTTCTACTATTTTTATTGTCAATTATGATCTTTCACACTTCAATTGTATTCATCACTTTCCCATAACAATCTTTCCAATTTCCAATCACATATCAAGAATATTGCTCATAAGTTACACACGTATAAACTTACACTTATCTTCACAAATTCATACACAATTTCACTTAATCAATTTCCCAATTGAACACTTCGGAATAATAACAGATACGCGATGGTATCGCACACAGTCCACCTTTACAATCGAAGCTCTCTTGTACACATAGTGGCCTTCACTTAGCACCACTCATGTGACCTAGCTTGATTGTACACATAATTTTGGCTCTCTTGTACACATGGTGTACACATAGTATCACCCATGTGACCTAGCCACTTTATCTCGTAGCTCTCTTGTTTACATGGTGTCCTTCACCTAGAACCACACATGCAACCTAGCTACGTCTATCTCATAGCTCTCTTGTCTACATGGTGTACACATAGTATCACCCATGCAACCTAGCTACCTCATAATGTCTCGTAGCTCTCTTGTACACATGGTATACATCCCGTATTACACATGTGACCTAGCTACATACCATCTGTATCTTTCGATTCCGAAGGTTCAAAGGGAAGTATCTCACTTTCTAATACTTTATTCCATTCTTCCAATAGTCAATTATGATTCAAAAAGTAGCTACAATACATAAAATATACTGAAATATAAAAACATAATAAAGATAATGTATTATTTACATACAAACTTACATACTTTCTCATTTCCATGTCGAATTAATATTTAACATTTAAATCATCATAATTATACTTACTTTCAACACCTCGGCAATCATAGTAAATATATTAATTTTACATTGAAACATGCATAAATTAATGCTTATTATACATATGAACTTACCTCGCTACTAAAACGGCCATTTTACCAACTTTCTCGATTTTTGATTTTTCTCCCATTCTAGATTCAAATCTCATTTTTCAGGAATCTAAAACATCATATTTTACTTATTTAATTAATGTACTATTCAAAATAGTCCTTAACTCAAACTTTGGAAAAATTACAATTTTGCCCTTAAAATTTTGCATATTTACACTTTTGCCCCTAGGCTCGGGAATTAAACTTCATCCCTTATTCTTATGTTTTATGACACGCTGATCATTTTTTCCTTCTATGACAACATCAAATTCTCACTCTAACACATAGTTATGAACAATAACAACTTTTACCAATTAAGTCGTTTTACTCATTTTTGCTTAAAACCGCTAGCAAAAGTTGTTTAACATAATTTCATCCTTCATATTCTACCATAAAAAATCAAAATAAACACATTTTACCTATGGGTATTTTTCCAAATATGAACCCTAGCTTAAATTATTGCTAGAATAAGCTTAATCAAGTTACCGGGATTCCAAAATCGTAAAGAACTTGAAAAGCGGGGATAGAACGAACTTACTATTGAGCTTGGAAAGCTTGAAAACGCTAGCCACGGCTTTCCCCATGCTAATTTCGGTCTCCGTGAAAAGGATGAGTCAATTTTGGCTTTATTTTCTCTTTTTATTTCTTTTAATTACCAAATGACTAAAATGCCCTTAAGGCCTTTCTTTAAAATTTTGTCCTATTCATGCCCATTTTGTCCAAACGAAATATAATGATCTAATTACCATTTAAGGACCCCCTCTTTAAACCCCCATTTCAATCAAGTACTTATTAATTAGAACACATATTTTGCAATTTTTGTAATTTAGTCCTAAAAGTCCAAATAAGCATTTTATCAGTAAAATTACTTAACGATATTTTTACACAATATTTTAGTCAATAAATATACCTTAAAACTTAATCAGAATAAATTTTTTGACTTCAAATTCGTGGTTTTAAAACCATCGTTCCGTTTAGGCCCTAAATCAAGCTGTTACAGCAAATTCTGCAAATAAGCCCTAATAGGCAAATTAAACATGCAATCTATAAATTTTCTTATCAATACTCTAACACATATATCTAATCACTCGATAAATCATAAAAATTAATCGAAATAAACTTTTTTATCTCAGATTTGTGGTTTCGTAACCACTATTCCATTTAGGCCCTATTTCGAGATGTTACACTGGGTGTCATTTTACTTCAGTTTAACTGGTGAGACACTGGGTGTCAATTTATATAGCGTTGGGCGCTATTATTACTTCAGATTTATCCAATGAGGCACTGGGTGCCAAACTGGTGTGTTGGTTTGATCCATATTTTCGTTCGAGTCCGTGTCGTGTTAATAGGGGGAAGTAAAATAATAATTTATGTGATTGCAAACTGAAAAATATATAGGATTTTTCCTATATAATTCATCACCTTTTTTACTTAAATTTGTTGTTAAAACCAAGTAATTGCTTAATAAATTAATGAAATATATGAAAATAAGAAATTGGGACATAGAAATTATTAAAATGTGATTTTATGCTTTATTATATAGTTTTCATGCAGAAAATGGTTTCTTTTATATTAATTTGAGCATATTATATTTTAAATCTATAAAGTGGGCCATGCATGATTAAATTAAATGTAACATCCTGATTTTCAGATTTATTCGCGGTTTTCAATATTTTGTAAAGATTTTAAAATTTTGTATTTGGATGTGAAATTAATATTCTGAGTAGGTAAATGGGCTTATAGAAGGCCCATGTGGTGGCCAAAACCCGGTTGAATTTTTGAATTTTTGGACTTAGGAGTTAGGGGTTCTGGCTGGATGGCCCTTGTATAGAGTTATGGGTAAATTGCATCACAAAAAGAGCCTTAGTAAAGTGGCAAGGGTGACGCCACTAGGCTCCTAAAAAGGTGGCGTGTAGAGCATTGGGGAAGGCATGCGATCGATTCCCTGTGTTGACAAATAGATGCATTTATTTTTAAGTGCAGGAGGGGTAGTGTTGGAGTCCAGGTGGAGTCTGCTAAAGGAGAGTTTGAATCAGTCCAAACGCTTAGATTAAGGAGTGATAAGGGGAGAGATTTAAGGGATTTGGAGAGAGGCTAGGAGTTGGCTGAATTTTGGGAATTGAAGAGGGAAAAATCGGCAGAGGGTTATGAGGTTAGTATTTCGGCACTTAGGGTATTGAGTGGTGCCGTTTTCTTTTGCTGAAACACCTTAGGGTTGTTCTTTTCTCTCTTTTCCTCTCTAGCCGAAACAACCATTCTCTCTATTCTTCTTTTTCTATTTTCTTCTTCAAAACCATTCATCAATTCTGCTGTTCATCAATACTTTTGCCGAATCCATAAAAGCCGAAATCTTGAACACACATTACTGGTATCGATTTCTTCAAAGCCAAACCCTTTAACATTGTGTTTCCATTAATCAACGATTATTCTTTCTAAACTCTAGAGACCTGTCGGTAATTCTACATCCAGGTTATAGTTTCATATTGTCATCTCCTTCATCACCCAAAAGCCGAAAAACCATAGATTTGGGGGCTTTTCAAAACTCCGAGAGTCGAGTTCTACCATCGTTTGAAAGATAAATCTACACCAGATTGCGTGGAGATCAAAAAGGAGTAAGGGGTAAGTGTTCATCATCTCAGATCTGGTCCTATTTTACAAAGTTAGGAAAAGCCGAAGTCCCTAAAATCTAGGGAGGCTGTCGATTTGGGCATGTGGCTCTAAGGGTTTTAATTGACGTTTTCTGTCAATGATTAGTGTCTTCTTAAGTGTTGGATTGAAGGCGTGGGTTGTTGGAGCAATCAGATTCGGAGCTAGCTATCGATTTTGGCAAAAAGGTAAGGTTTCAAAGGCTTTTAGGGACATGGTTTGAGCATGGATGAGTAAGTTTTGGGGTTTAGTGATAATGGTTTGTAAATAAGAACTATGCTAATCAATTGTAGGACATCGAAAGAGATCTCAGTAGCAGTCGTCGCGAATCAGGTGTGTACCGAACACCCTTTCTTAGTTCAATTCGGCAAAAGCTGAAATACTGAAATTCCGGCATTTCATGGACTTGTGGGTATGCGAATGCTCTCAAGACGTAGAGTAATTGTTACATCTAGCACCGCAAGGTGGTAAGTAAGTTTGTGTGACGTCTTAACGTACTTCAGAAAAAGAGGGCCTCGATGGGCAAAAAACTGGGCCCAATGGGCTTACGAACCAATATGGGTAAGAGATGGGCAAATTAGCCTATTAGTTTGATGGTGGAACCAAACTGCATAAAACTGTTGAAAATTACTGAAGTAGCTTGTGTAGTTGCTAAGTTACGAGAATTACCCCTAAAGAGTAAAATTACCGATATACCCCTAGGGTTTAAATTGGTTAACTGCATGATTGATTAATACTGTATTTTGCATGATATGCTTTTATTAATATCTGTTGCATGGGATTGGGGTATTGATTGAGGAAGTATTGAAAGTGGTTCATCCACGTACTGGAGGCTTTGCCTCAACTTACTGATATTTGAGCAGCGTTGCTGCAACTGTGGAGTGTAGGGCTGGGTGGGTTGAGATATTTCCCACATGGAGTGTAGGGCTGGTACGGGGGCAGTGTAGCAGTTGGTGGGTTGAGTAGTCTCCCCAGATGGGTTTGCATGCTTTACTACTATTGTTACCTATGTTACTGAATTGGGCCTATGGGCCACACTGTTATGTAAAAAGGGGCGAAGGCCTTGCTACTGTATTCTGAAAAGGGCTTCAGTCCACTGTGTACTGTTATTTGAATAGGGCTTAGGCCCAATGGACTCGAGCTGATTTGGGCTTTGGATGGGTTTTTGTATGCACTGAGTTTCCCAAACTCACCCCTTCCTATTCCATCCTTGCAGGTGAGCCCTAGTTGGTGGACTTGGAGCTGGGCGGGAGTTAGAGTGGCCATGAAGATTGAATGCCGGATTTAATAAGTTTAGCATTTAATTTGGATTATTTTTATTATGCTTAAAGTTGTAATAAGGCCGCTCTTTTTAATTAATTTTATTTTGGGGATTATTAAACTAGTTAGCACTAGGGTTCGTTTTATAAAAAAAAACTACTTGTTTTTAAAAGATCACGATGACGCGCAAAGTTTCCGCAAAGTAAATGTTTTTCCAAGAAAGTAAATATTTTAAGCAGACTTAAACTTGTTTTAATGTTCGTAGACACATAACCTGCTTAAAGTGTGGCAATGGATGTGTGCATGTTTAGGATTGGATCCGGGAAGAGCTTGGTACTTAAGCGGTCCTATAAGACTCACCTCCTCTTTTCTGGCTTCCTACCTGGTGCACAGCTTCCATTCACTTTAACTTAAAACAAGAACAGATTTTTGCTAAACTCTAAACAAAGAATTTAGATAAACACATGTTTTTTGAAACATCTCCATGTGACATGCTAAATTCGGCCGTAACGTCTGGGCCGATTTTGGGGTGATACATTTAGTGGTATCAGAGCCTGGTTGCAACAACTCGGCTGTGGATCGGGTCTGAAAATCTTTTCAAAAAAGTTTTTCTATAAGTTTTCGAAGATGTTCAAAGTTTTTCTATTGTTAAACGGGGTTAAATCAATAGTTTTAAAATAAAAGTGTTTTCAAATCAAATCTTTTTATTGTCGGTAAACAAAAACATGGGTTTTCCTTTAAATTTTTTTTAAATGGACTGATAAGGAAGTGGCACACTAAATCCTCGGCACCAAGTCTGTAAGTGTTCTTTTTCTGCTTTAAATATTTGTATGGAACTGGACTGGAAATAATACTGTAGATAGTACTAAGCCTTAGAGATAGTGCTATTGATAATGTAGTATTAGGGCTACAAAACTGGGACCGTAGCTAAATTGTGATTGCGTGAAAATAACTCTGAAACTCTATCTGTTCATAAGACATTCTGTAATAAATAGTGAAACCAGTAAACTAAGGTCATAAAATTCGTAAACAGATAAATCGATATGAGTACAAGGGTTACTCGGGGAAGAGGCCGTGGTCGAGGCCGAGGTAGCACCCAAGCTGGATCTGCGTCATCTGAACACATACCAGTTGGCGAGGCACGTCCACCACCGGTCAATGAAAATGGGCCGTATGACCGGACTGCAGGGGATGACGCTTTGTCTCAGGCCATTTGAGGGTTTTGGAAAGGGTGGCCGGAGCTAACATCGGGCCCATGAATAGGGGGTCCATTTCTGAACGACTTCGGGCCAACGGAGCTGAGATTTTTAGGGGCATATCTGGAGTGGCCCCAAATGTGGCTGAGTACTGGTTGGAAGCCACAGAGCGGATCATGGATGACCTAGACTGCTCAATAGAACAAAAGTTGAAAGGGGCGGTTTCGTTGCTGCGGGATGAAGCGTATCAGTGGTGGATTACTGTGAGAGAGGGTACCCCAGCTGAGAGGGTAACATGGGAGCTGTTCAAATAGACCTTTAAGGCAAAATATGTCGGAGCTAGCTATGTGGATGCACGCAGAAAGGAGTTCTTGAATCTGACTCAAGGAAATAAGACCATTGCTGAATATGAGGCAGAGTTTCTACGATTGAGTCGGTATGCTAATGGCATCATTTCCACCGAATACGAGCGCAGCGTTCGTTTTGAGGATGGCCTCAGAGATGAGTTAAGGGTGCTCATAGCTCCGCAGAGAGAGCGAGGTTTCGTTGCACTGGTAGAGAAGGCTAAGATAGCCGAGGAGGTGAAACAAACCGAATTGAAGAATCGTGATAGGGATCGGAATCGGTTCAGGAGGGATACTGGACCAGCGGGTGCTGCAAATCGAAATGTTAAGAGAGCTAGGATGGAGGAAACGGTTCGAGTAGTTTTGGTGAACACAGGTAGACCGCAAGCTTGTGGGGATTGTGGCAGAATGCATCAAGGAGAGTGCTGGAAGCGTTCTGGGGCTTGTCTTCGTTGTGGGTCTAAGGAGCATAGGATTAAGGATTGTCCTAGGAAGGCCACTCAGGCTCAGGTGGCCGAACAAGGGGTTGTGCGACCGGCTGAACCTGTGAGGGATTGACCGCCGCTGCCAAGAGGTCGTGGACAAGGTCGTGGTGGTAATGGCCGTGGACGTGGGGCACCCGGTAAGGGTATTAGTAACGCGGATGCTCGTCAGCCAGCTTTGGTGTATGCTGCTCGTCGCCGCGAGGAGGGTGACGCACCTGATGTCATAACTGGTACGTTTTTTATATATGGTGTACCTTATACTGCTCTGATTGATGTGGGATCAACCCATTCATATGTGGCATATAACATTTCTAGGGTACTGGGTATGCACTTCGAGGAGACTGTATGTGGGGTGTCTTTCAAAAACTCAAGCCAACGTCTTTGTCGCAGATTCAAATCTCTTTGAGTCATCAAATATTTGAGGCTTTTGTGGTCCGAATAAATATGACACCTTTCTCCAAATAAATAGTGTCGCCATATTTTCAAGGCGAATACAATGGCCGCTAATTCAATATCATGGGTCGGATAGTTTTTCTCATGTGGCTTTAATTGCCTCGACGCGTAAGCCACAACTCGACCTTCTTGCATCAACACACAACCCAGCCCAAGTAAGGATGCATCACTGTAAATAACAAACTCTTTACCGGATTCTGGCTGTACTAGCACTGGAGCTTCAGTTAAACAGGTTTTCAATTGGTCGAAACTTTCCTGACATTTTTTTGACCATTCAAACTCAACATCTTTTTGAAGTAGTTTCGGCATCGGTGTAGCTATCATCGAAAAACCTTTTACAAACCGTCTGTAGTAACCAGTAAGTCCCAAAAAGCTCCTAACTTCAGTAACATTCCTCGGAGGCTTCCAATCAAGTATGGCTAAAATTTTGCTCGGATCAACTCTAATACCCGAGGCAGATACTACGTGTCCCAAAAATCTTACCTCTCTCAACCAAAATTCGCATTTACTGAATTTCGCGTATAACTGCTTGTCTTGTAAAATCTGTAATACCAATCTCAAATGCTCGGCATGTTCAGTTTCATCTCGTGAATAAATCAAAATGTCATCTATAAACACAACCACAAATCGGTCCAAATATTGTCTGAAAATTCGATTCATTAAGTCCATAAATACCACAGGGGCATTAGTGAGCCCAAACGGCATGTCTGAGTCTCGAACTCGCAGCTAATAATAACCCGATCTCAAATCTATCTTTGAAAATACTGATACTCCCTTTAGCTGATCAAACAAATCCTCAATACGTGGTAACGGATATTTATTCTTTATTGTTGCTTTGTTCAATTGACGATAGTCGATGCACATTCTCATGGTTCCATCCTTCTTTTTCACGAATAATACTGGTGCACCCCAAGGTGAGAAACTCGATCGAGCAAAGCCTCTATCTGTCAACTCTTGCAACTGAGTTTTCAATTCCTTCAATTCTGTTGGTGCCATACGATACGGAGCTATTGAAATTGGTGTGGTACCAGATCCAAGTTCGATGCTGAATTCTACTTCTCGAACGGGTGGTAATCCCGGTAACTCCTCAGGAAAAACATCTGGATACTCACAAACCACTGGTACCGTTTCAAGTTCCTTTTTCGACTCTTTGCGATCAAGTACATACGCAAGATATGCTTCACTCCCCTTTCTCATATATCTTTAAGCGATCATCGAGAATATTATTACTGGCACTCCGTTCAAGTCAGTAGACTCAACTCGGACTATCTCATTATTTGCACACCTCAAATCAATGGTCTTTCTTTTGCAATTCACTACTGCAACATGCACGGTCAACCAATCCATACCGAGAATAACATCAAATTAATCAAACGGTAAAAACATCAAATCGGCCGAAAAACAGGAATCTCGGATTATCAAAGGACATTTCTTACACACTGTAACATCCTGATTTTCGGATTTATTCGCGGTTTTCAATATTTTGTAAAGATTTTAAAATTTTGTATTTGGATGTGAAATTAATATTTTGAGTAGGTAAATGGGCTTATAGAAGGCCCATGTGGTGGCCAAAACCCGGTTGAATTTTTGAATTTTTGGACTTAGGAGTTAGGGGTTCTGGCTAGATGGCCCTTGTATAGAGTTATGGGTAATTTGCATCACAAAAAGTGTGACACCCCTAATTTGACCCTAGTCAGAAAGCGGTTTCGGGACCGCTAAACCGAGTAACCAAATTATTTGAACATGATATTTATTGTCTAAAATAAATGTGTGAAAATTTTAAGCTTCGATTTAGTAAATTTCATGTGAATTTAGTCAATAGGGCTTATGTGTGACATTTTTGAAATGTGATAGATCAAAACATAAGGACCTATTAGTGCATGTTGAAAACGGGGGGACTTGCATGTCAATTCCCCCCCCCCCCATCTAGTAGTGGCCGGCCATGACATTAGGATGGACAAAGGGTGATGGGCAAAACATGTCATAGACATGTTGTGTTGGTGCATCATGGGAGGAAACAATAAAATAAAGAGCATGGCAATAAAATATTAGTGTTAGTAGGATGAGAAACAAAAAAAAAAGAAAGGATATGTGTGATTGTCCCCCCCCTTGCCGTGAGTTGAAGGAAAGAAAAACAAAAAAAAAAGTGTTCATCCTTTGGTTCATCCTTGGCCGAAAATTTTAAGGAGGAAGGAAGAAGAAAGATTGAAGAGGTTCGGCCATGCATGTAACTAGGCTAAGGTATGTTTGATGATGTTCCATGAGATGCATGCATGTTTTAGTTGTTAGCTTGAGTTCTACCTAGCCCATGGTCTAAATCTTGCTATGTGATGGAAATGACACTCGGCCATGGATGCATCATTCTTGCTTGGTGTTGATGTTGTGTTGGTGAGATATCAAGTTATTTTTGTGACCAAGTTGAGATTTGAATTTTTGGAATGAGTAAGGTTTTCGGTTATGTTGTTTTGTATGAGTAATGGATTGTTGAGTTCATGCTATTATGAATAAAATTGATTAAGAGAGGCTTGAGATAATTAAATATGCATGTTGGTGGTAAGATGAGCATTCGGTTTTTATCATGGAAGCATAGGAAGCTTGTTAAAGTTGAATTTTAGAAAAGTTAAATGTGTGTGTGCTTGTGCTAGTGCCGAATGTGCCTAGGGTGATTTAGCATTGAGTTTGGTGTTATATGAATTGAGTTTTATGGTTTTGGATTTTTAAGTGTTGTTAAATACTTTGAATAATATATATATGTCGCTTTGAAATGTGAAACTCGGCCAAGTGGTTATAAGCATGATTTTAGAGATTCAATGATATTCGGCCGATTTGAATAATTCATGGCACCCCAAGCAAATTAGTTTTAGATGTTAATAAATATTGAAATTATTTAAAAGCATATTACAGAATGTGATTTTAGTCAATGATTCGGTTATGAGTGCTGATTTGTTTTATAATTAGCCGAATGTGTAAATGTATACTATGAGGTGGTTTAGCTTAAAGAAAATTAAGGTGCTCGGAAGGTGATTGTCGTGGATAGTTTAAGTAATGAAATTTAATTTCTGTTATGTAAAGTGATGACATTGCTGTTTGCAAATTTGAAGTTAAAAATTGTTGATTGAGCATCAAGAGCTTATGGAAACAAAGTCGGATCGTGGAAAAAGGGAAATTGGTCGAATAGTCGGAATTGACGT
Source organism: Gossypium hirsutum (assembly GCF_007990345.1). Classification (NCBI taxonomy): domain Eukaryota; kingdom Viridiplantae; phylum Streptophyta; class Magnoliopsida; order Malvales; family Malvaceae; genus Gossypium; species Gossypium hirsutum. Next base: position 50,570,939 of record NC_053428.1, on the reverse strand, counting down.
ACATTAGCGATCGAGATCTCATTGCGAAGCTACAGGCTCGGGGATCGTCAGCAACTAGTCACACTATCACTATCCACTGATTGGTACTGCTATGTTTCGAATTATCTTATGACATGTATAAAATAGACTAGTGGCGGAAGAATGTTTTGGTTAATGTATATAGCCATGCGAAAATGGCTTACATATGTTTAAGCATAATGTTATAATCATTTGGTATGGAATGGTTAATCATTATCATAATTTGTGCTATTTATGCTAAAAGGGCTAGTTGAATCATGGAAACTATGAAATAGGTAAAGTCTACCTTAAAGGCAGATGCTGGCAGCAGCAGTGATGTAGATTTGGAAAATCACTAAAAATAGTAGGATTGGAATTAAATAATTAATAAATTATGTAAACGAACCTTGATGAATCTATTTTCATAGGAAAGTAACGAAACGATCATATGGATAGTATGTTAAGAGATATTCAGGTTCTCGTGAGACAGGGCCAGAACAGTTTCTGGATTCCCTGTTCTGAATTTGGAAATTCATTATAAATTAACCAGAGATAATTAGGAGTCATTCCATATATGTATAGATTCCTCTCTGAGTCTAGTTTCTATAGAAACAAACGGCATCAGTATTGAAGCTCTGTGCAGGGAGATATCCAAGTCGTAATGCGCAAAGGTCAGTGTAGTCGATCCCTGTAATATGGGAGACTTTGACTAATAAACTGTACTAATTGGCCGGCCAAAAATTCTAGAAAAAAATATGTAGATGGTCATATGAGTCTAGTTTCAGGGAAAAATTACGAAACTGATTTTCGAGTTGTGAAACTCAAGATATGATTTTTAAGGTGACAGTGTCGCAGTTAGCCAACTGCCTGGAAAATTTTAAAATGGACTGCGATAGTAAGCGAATTTGGTCTGTGAACCCCTCGTTTCCGACTCCGGCAACGGTCTCGGGTACGGGGTGTTACAATTTTATTGGTATCAGAGCTACGGTTTAGTCGATTCTAGGACTAACGTAGCACGCGTGAGTCTATTTATACATGCCATAAAGTGATAAAATGATAGTGTGATGATTTCTGGCTATTAAAATGTGTTTGCTGTATTGTAATGAATCTTGATCCCGATCGAGCTGTAGCAAGCTTCTAACTATGAGAATTTGCGATATAACTTCATTTAGATATGCCTAAATTATTAAGTTGATCAGGTACGTATCGTGTACTCGTATTTGAATTTCGATTTGGATTGAATTATAAGGGTATAAGTGATGCAATTTTGAAGGAGTGTTATGGCTATAAATGTGATTTTTGTATGTGGCTATGGAACTGGAAGGTGAATGGTCGATAAGCATGTTGTGTTTGTATTCAAGTAATGTAAATGATATACTAATGTGTATTGCTATATGTGTATATGTATGTAGAGATGAAATTGTCGAATGTAAAAAGGCAGTGAAGCGTATAGAGTGGTTGGTTTTCAGCACTAAGTGTGCGGGCAATAAGTGTTCACGGTTGTGAGATTGGCACTAAGTGTGCGGGCAATAAGTGTTCACGGTTGTGAGATTGGCACTAAGTGTGCGGGCTTGAAATGCATGGCACTAAGTGTCCGAGTTTAAAGTACATGGCACTAAGTGTGCGTGGTTGATTATTAAGCACTATGTGTGCGAACCCACTATATATATATATATTTTCTATCAATTATTTATATTAAGGGTGCGACCTTACCGAGTCGATTTCGGATAGCGGAAAGGGGTAAGTTCTTGAGTAATAGAGCTTAAATTATGATTTGATTAGATCATGTTTTAAGCAAATCAAAATCATGCTCTTTGTGTGTGGCTATTGAGCCGAAATTGCAAGAAGGATAAGTGTCTTGTGTTTGAGTTTTGCTAACGAAAATGAAATACGAATGTGCCATGATTTGTTGTTAAATGTGCATGGTTATTTGAATGATGTCCGGGCTAAGTCCCGAAGGCTTTGTGCTAAGTGACCATATCCGGACTAAGTTCCGAAGAGCATTCGTGCTAGTGATGTATCCGGGCTAAGTCCCGAGGAGCATTCATGCTAGTGATATATCCGAGCTAAGTCCCGAGGAGCATTCGTGCTAGTGATGTATCCGGGCTAAGTTCCGAAGAGCATTCGTGCTAGTAATATATCCGTTCTAAACCTCGAAGAGTAATCATGCTGGTGACGTGTATTCGGGCCTTCGTGCCTAGTAGGCTTCGTGCCGGTAATTTGAGCAAAGTTTAAGTGCTCATTACTATACAAATTCAAATTTAAATGAGATGATATGTTTAAAAGTGTACATACATGATGTTTATAGACTTGGTTAAGTCATATCAATGTGTATTAACGAATTAATAAGAGCGCTATGTATGTGAATAATTAGAGGCACTGTGTGTGTGCGAATTCCTTTAACCGAGCACTATGAGTGCGAGATCGGTCAGTGGGCACTAAGTGTGTGAAGTGGAATTCATGTAAGACCTCGTTTCGGACGAAGGGATTGATTTGAGATAGTGTGTAAGACCATGTCTGGGACATGGCATCGGCTCGATATGTGAGAATATGTAAGACCATATCTAGGATATGGCATTGTAAGAGCTATATGTGCTATTGCTGAATGGACACTATTTTGTTAATCTTGTTCAAGAAATTATTTTGATTAAGTTTCGACATTCGAAAGTTTGAAAGAATTTTTGATGAATGTTGATAATTTTGGATATACGAGTTATGCGCTAGAATAAATCTCATGCCAGTGTATTATATTAGGCTTTATGCCTATTCGACTGTATACGGGTAACGTTAACTATGATTGAATGTGCTAAATGAACTAAATGTTCAGGTACGTGGAAGTTGACTTTTCTTTTGGAAATGAGTTAAGTTGAATATTGAGATGTGATAAAGTTATAAAGGATATTTATTGGGATGTTTGAGTATATGTGTACTTTCGGTTAGGTTACAGCTTATTCATGAATGAAAATGTGGGTTGATGATGTGAATTATACATGTTAATATGTGCTTAATATGTGTTTGAAATGCATTTGTGAATTAAGTTAAGTGATTATTGCTTATGAAATCAAGAAAATGAGATATTTGTGCATACCTGTAGAAATGTTTATGTATTTGTTTTAAGATAAGAAAATGATTTTATAGATCGATGCGAAATCAATAATGAATTACAATTGCCATCGATGAGCTAATGTTTATATGAATATAATTCAATAAGAGGACGTTATCCTAAACTATGCATCGGTGGAAATTTTCGGGGACGAAAATCCCTAAAGGGGGGAGAGTTGTGACACCCCTAATTTGACCCTAGTTGGAAAGCGGTTTCGGGACCGCTAAACCGAGTAACCAAATTATTTGAACATGATATTTATTGTCTAAAATAAATGTGTGAAAATTTTAAGCTTTGATTTAGTAAATTTCATGTGAATTTAGTCAATAGGGCTTATGTGTGACATTTTTGAAATGTGATAGATCAAAACATAAGGACCTATTAGTGCATGTTGAAAAAGGGGGGACTTGCATGTCAATTTCCCCCCCATCTAGTAGTGGCCGGCCATGACATTAGGATGGACAAAGGGTGATGGGCAAAACATGTCATAGACATGTTGTGTTGGTGCATCATGGGAGGAAACAATAAAATAAAGAGCATGGCAATAAAATATTAGTGTTAGTAGGATGAGAAACAAAAAAAGAAAGAAAGGATATGTGTGATTGTCCCCCCCCTTGCCGTGAGTTGAAGGAAAGAAAAACAAAAAAAAAAGTGTTCATCCTTTGGTTCATCCTTGGCCGAAAATTTTAAGGAGGAAGGAAGAAGAAAGATTGAAGAGGTTCGGCCATGCATGTAACTAGGCTAAGGTATGTTTGATGATGTTCCATGAGATGCATGCATGTTTTAGTTGTTAGCTTGAGTTCTACCTAGCCCATGGTCTAAATCTTGCTATGTGATGGAAATGACACTCGGCCATGGATGCATCATTCTTGCTTGGTGTTGATGTTGTGTTGGTGAGATATCAAGTTATTTTTGTGACCAAGTTGAGATTTGAATTTTTGGAATGAGTAAGGTTTTCGGTTATGTTGTTTTGTATGAGTAATGGATTGTTGAGTTCATGCTATTATGAATAAAATTGATTAAGAGAGGCTTGAGATAATTAAATATACATGTTGGTGGTAAGATGAGCATTCGGTTTTTATCATGGAAGCATAGGAAGCTTGTTAAAGTTGAATTTTAGAAAAGTTAAATGTGTGTGTGCTGGTGCTAGTGCCGAATGTGCCTAGGGTGATTTAGCATTGAGTTTTATGGTTTTGGATTTTTAAGTGTTGTTAAATACTTTGAATAATATATATATGTCGCTTTGAAATGTGAAACTCGGCCAAGTGGTTATAAGCATGATTTTAGAGATTCAATGATATTCGGCCGATTTGAATAATTCATGGCACCCCAAGCAAATTAGTTTTAGATGTTAATAAATATTGAAATTATTTAAAAGCATATTACAGAATGTGATTTTAGTCAATGATTCGGTTATGAGTGCTGATTTGTTTTATAATTAGCCGAATGTGTAAATGTATACTATGAGGTGGTTTAGCTTAAAGAAAATTAAGGTGCTCGGAAGGTGATTGTCGTGGATAGTTTAAGTAATGAAATTTAATTTCTGTTATGTAAAGTGATGACATTGCTGTTTGCAAATTTGAAGTTAAAAATTGTTGATTGAGCATCAAGAGCTTATGGAAACAAAGTCGGATCGTGGAAAAAGGGAAATTGGTCGAATAGTCGGAATTGACGTACATTAGCGATCGAGATCTCATTGCGAAGCTACAGGCTCGGGGATCGTCAGCAACTAGTCACACTATCACTATCCACTGATTGGTACTGCTATGTTTCGAATTATCTTATGACATGTATAAAATAGACTAGTGGCGGAAGAATGTTTTGGTTAATGTATATAGCCATGCGAAAATGGCTTATATATGTTTGAGCATAATGTTATAATCATTTGGTATGGAATGGTTAATCACTATCATAATTTGTGCTATTTATGCTAAAAGGGCTAGTTGAATCATGGAAACTATGAAATAGGTAAAGTCTACCTTAAAGGCAGATGCTGGCAGCAGCAGTGATGTAGATTTGGAAAATCACTAAAAATAGTAGGATTGGAATTAAATAATTAATAAATTATGTAAACGAACCTTGATGAATCTATTTTCATAGGAAAGTAACGAAACGATCATATGGATAGTATGTTAAGAGATATTCAGGTTCTCGTGAGACAGGGCCAGAACAGTTTCTGGATTCCCTGTTCTGAATTTGGAAATTCATTATAAATTAACCAGAGATAATTAGGAGTCATTCCATATATGTATAGATTCCTCTCTGAGTCTAGTTTCTATAGAAACAAACGGCATCAGTATTGAAGCTCTGTGCAGGGAGATATCCAAGTCGTAATGCGCAAAGGTCAGTGTAGTCGATCCCTGTAATATGGGAGACTTTGACTAATAAACTGTACTAATTGGCCCGACCAAAAATTCTAGAAAAAAATATCTAGATGGTCATATGAGTCTAGTTTCAGGGAAAAATTACGAAACTGATTTTCGAGTTGTGAAACTCAAGATATGATTTTTAAGGTGACAGTGTCGCAGTTAGCCAACTGCCTGGAAAATTTTAAAATGGACTGCGATAGTAAGCGAATTTGGTCTGTGAACCCCTCGTTTCCGACTCCGGCAACGGTCTCGGGTACGGGGTGTTACAATTTTATTGGTATCAGAGCTACAGTTTAGTCGATTCTAGGACTAACGTAGCACGCGTGAGTCTATTTATACATGCCATAAAGTGATAAAATGATAGTGTGATGATTTCTGGCTATTAAAATGTGTTTGCTTTATTGTAATGAATCTTGATCCCGATCGAGCTGTAGCAAGCTTCTGACTATGAGAATTTGTGATATAACTTCATTTAGATATGCCTAAATTATTAAGTTGATCAGGTACGTATCGTGTACTCGTATTTGAATTTCGATTTGGATTGAATTATAAGGGTATAAGTGATGCAATTTTGAAGGAGTGTTATGGCTATAAATGTGATTTTTGTATGTGGCTATGGAACTGGAAGGTGAATGGTCGATAAGCATGTTGTGTTTGTATTCAAGTAATGTAAATGATATACTAATGTGTATTGCTATATGTGTATATGTATGTAGAGATGAAATTGTCGAATGTAAAAAGGCAGTGAAGCGTATAGAGTGGTTGGTTTTCAGCACTAAGTGTGCGGGCAATAAGTGTTCACGGTTGTGAGATTGGCACTAAGTGTGCGGGCAATAAGTGTTCACGGTTGTGAGATTGGCACTAAGTGTGCGGGCTTGAAATGCATGGCACTAAGTGTCCGAGTTTAAAGTACATGGCACTAAGTGTGCGTGGTTGATTATTAAGCACTATGTGTGCGAACCCACTATATATATATATTTTCTATCAATTATTTATATTAAGGGTGCGACCTTACCGAGTCGATTTCGGATAGCGGAAAGGGGTAAGTTCTTGAGTAATAGAGCTTAAATTATGATTTGATTAGATCAGGTTTTAAGCAAATCAAAATCATGCTCTTTGTGTGTGGCTATTGAGCCGAAATTGCAAGAAGGATAAGTGTCTTGTGTTTGAGTTTTGCTAACGAAAATGAAATACGAATGTGCCATGATTTGTTGTTAAATGTGCATGGTTATTTGAATGATGTCCGGGCTAAGTCCCGAAGGCTTTGTGCTAAGTGACCATATCCGGACTAAGTTCCGAAGAGCATTCGTGCTAGTGATGTATCCGGGCTAAGTCCCGAGGAGCATTCATGCTAGTGATATATCCGAGCTAAGTCCCGAGGAGCATTCGTGCTAGTGATGTATCCGGGCTAAGTTCCGAAGAGCATTCGTGCTAGTAATATATCCGTTCTAAACCTCGAAGAGTAATCATGCTGGTGACGTGTATTCGGGCCTTCGTGCCTAGTAGGCTTCGTGCCGGTAATTTGAGCAAAGTTTAAGTGCTCATTACTATACAAATTCAAATTTAAATGAGATGATATGTTTAAAAGTGTACATACATGATGTTTATAGACTTGGTTAAGTCATATCAATGTGTATTAACGAATTAATAAGAGCGCTATGTATGTGAATAATTAGAGGCACTGTGTGTGTGCGAATTCCTTTAACCGAGCACTATGAGTGCGAGATCGGTCAGTGGGCACTAAGTGTGTGAAGTGGAATTCATGTAAGACCTCGTTTCGGACGAAGGGATTGATTTGAGATAGTGTGTAAGACCATGTCTGGGACATGGCATCGGCTCGATATGTGAGAATATGTAAGACCATATCTAGGATATGGCATTGTAAGAGCTATATGTGCTATTGCTGAATGGACACTATTTTGTTAATCTTGTTCAAGAAATTATTTTGATTAAGTTTCGACATTCGAAAGTTTGAAAGAATTTTTGATGAATGTTGATAATTTTGGATATACGAGTTATGCGCTAGAATAAATCTCATGCCAGTGTATTATATTAGGCTTTATGCCTATTCGACTGTATACGGGTAACGTTAACTATGATTGAATGTGCTAAATGAACTAAATGTTCAGGTACGTGGAAGTTGACTTTTCTTTTGGAAATGAGTTAAGTTGAATATTGAGATGTGATAAAGTTATAAAGGATATTTATTGGGATGTTTGAGTATATGTGTACTTTCGGTTAGGTTACAGCTTATTCATGAATGAAAATGTGGGTTGATGATGTGAATTATACATGTTAATATGTGCTTAATATGTGTTTGAAATGCATTTGTGAATTAAGTTAAGTGATTATTGCTTATGAAATCAAGAAAATGAGATATTTGTGCATACCTGTAGAAATGTTTATGTATTTGTTTTAAGATAAGAAAATGATTTTATAGATCGATGCGAAATCAATAATGAATTACAATTGCCATCGATGAGCTAATGTTTATATGAATATAATTCAATAAGAGGACGTTATCCTAAACTATGCATCGGTGGAAATTTTCGGGGACGAAAATCCCTAAAGGGGGGAGAGTTGTGACACCCCTAATTTGACCCTAGTTGGAAAGCGGTTTCGGGACCGCTAAACCGAGTAACCAAATTATTTGAACATGATATTTATTGTCTAAAATAAATGTGTGAAAATTTTAAGCTTTGATTTAGTAAATTTCATGTGAATTTAGTCAATAGGGCTTATGTGTGACATTTTTGAAATGTGATAGATCAAAACATAAGGACCTATTAGTGCATGTTGAAAAAGGGGGGACTTGCATGTCAATTTCCCCCCCCATCTAGTAGTGGCCGGCCATGACATTAGGATGGACAAAGGGTGATGGGCAAAACATGTCATAGACATGTTGTGTTGGTGCATCATGGGAGGAAACAATAAAATAAAGAGCATGGCAATAAAATATTAGTGTTAGTAGGATGAGAAACAAAAAAGAAAGAAAGGATATGTGTGATTGTCCCCCCCCTTGCCGTGAGTTGAAGGAAAGAAAAACAAAAAAAAAAGTGTTCATCCTTTGGTTCATCCTTGGCCGAAAATTTTAAGGAGGAAGGAAGAAGAAAGATTGAAGAGGTTCGGCCATGCATGTAACTAGGCTAAGGTATGTTTGATGATGTTCCATGAGATGCATCATGTTTTAGTTGTTAGCTTGAGTTCTACCTAGCCCATGGTCTAAATCTTGCTATGTGATGGAAATGACACTCGGCCATGGATGCATCATTCTTGCTTGGTGTTGATGTTGTGTTGGTGAGATATCAAGTTATTTTTGTGACCAAGTTGAGATTTGAATTTTTGGAATGAGTAAGGTTTTCGGTTATGTTGTTTTGTATGAGTAATGGATTGTTGAGTTCATGCTATTATGAATAAAATTGATTAAGAGAGGCTTGAGATAATTAAATATGCATGTTGGTGGTAAGATGAGCATTCGGTTTTTATCATGGAAGCATAGGAAGCTTGTTAAAGTTGAATTTTAGAAAAGTTAAATGTGTGTGTGCTTGTGCTAGTGCCGAATGTGCCTAGGGTGATTTAGCATTGAGTTTGGTGTTATATGAATTGAGTTTTATGGTTTTGGATTTTTAAGTGTTGTTAAATACTTTGAATAATATATATATGTCACTTTGAAATGTGAAACTCGGCCAAGTGGTTATAAGCATGATTTTAGAGATTCAATGATATTCGGCCGATTTGAATAATTCATGGCACCCCAAGCAAATTAGTTTTAGATGTTAATAAATATTGAAATTATTTAAAAGCATATTACAGAATGTGATTTTAGTCAATGATTCGGTTATGAGTGCTGATTTGTTTTATAATTAGCCGAATGTGTAAATGTATACTATGAGGTGGTTTAGCTTAAAGAAAATTAAGGTGCTCGGAAGGTGATTGTCGTGGATAGTTTAAGTAATGAAATTTAATTTCTGTTATGTAAAGTGATGACATTGCTGTTTGCAAATTTGAAGTTAAAAATTGTTGATTGAGCATCAAGAGCTTATGGAAACAAAGTCGGATCGTGGAAAAAGGGAAATTGGTCGAATAGTCGGAATTGACGTACATTAGCGATCGAGATCTCATTGCGAAGCTACAGGCTCGGGGATCGTCAGCAACTAGTCACACTATCACTATCCACTGTTTGGTACTGCTATGTTTCGGATTATCTTATGGCATGTATAAAATAGACTAGTGGCGGAAGAATATTTTGGTTAATGTATATAGCCATGCAAAAATGGCTTATATATGTTTGAGCATAATGTTATAATCATTTGGTATGGAATGGTTAATCACTATCATAATTTGTGCTATTTATGCTAAAAGGGCTAGTTGAATCATGGAAACTATGAAATAGGTAAAGTCTACCTTAAAGGCAGATGCTGGCAGCAGCAGTGATGTAGATTTGGAAAATCACTAAAAATAGTAGCATTGGAATTAAATAATTAATAAATTATGTAAACGAACCTTGATGAATCTATTTTCATAGAAAAGTAACGAAACGATCATATGGACAGTATGTTAAGAGATATTCAGGTTCTCGTGAGACAGGGCTAGAACAGTTTCTGGATTCCCTGTTCCGACTTTGGAAATTCATTATAAATTAACCGGAGATAATTAGGAGTCATTCCATATATGTATAGATTCCTCTCTGAGTCTAGTTTCTATAAAAACAAACGGAATCAGTATTGAAGCTCTGTGCAGGGAGATATCCAAGTCGTAATGCGCAAAGGTCAGTGTAGTCGATCCCTGTGACATGGGAGACTTTGACTAATAAACTGTACTAATTGGCCCGACCAAAAATTCTAGAAAAAAATATGTAGATGGTCATATGAGTCTAGTTTCAGGGAAAAATTACAAAACTGATTTTCGAGTTGTGAAACTCAAGATATGATTTTTAAGATGACAGTGTCGCAGTTAGCCAACTGCCGGGAAAATTTTAAAATGGACTGCGATAGTAAGCGAATTTGGTCTGTGAACCCCTCGTGTCCGACTCCAGCAATGGTCTTGGGTACGGGGTGTTACAAAAAGAGCTTTAGTAAAGTGGCAAGGGTGACGCCACTGGGCTCCTAAAAAGGTGGCGTGTGGAGCATTGGGGAAGGCATGGGATCGATTCCCTGTGTTGACAAATAGATGCATTTATTTTTAAGTGCAGGAGGGGTAGTGTTGGAGTCCAGGTGGAGTCTGCAAAAGGAGAGTTTGAATCTGTCCAAACGCTTGGATTAAGGAGTGATAAGGGGAGAGATTTAAGGGATTTGGAGAGAGGCTAGGAGTTGGCCAAATTTTGGGAATTGAAGAGGGAAAAATCGGTAGAGGGTTATGAGGTTAGTATTTTGGCACTTAGGGTATTGAGTGGTGCCGTTTTCTTTTGCTGAAACACCTTAGGGTTGTTCTTTTCTCTCGTTTCCTTTCTAGCCGAAACCACCATGCTCTCTATTCTTCTTTTTCTATTTTTCTTCTTCAAAACCATTCATCAATTTTGCTATTCATCAATACTTTTGCCGAATCCATAAAAGCTGAAATCTTGAACACACATTACTGGTACCGATTTCTTCAAAGCCAAACCCTTTAACATTGTGTTTCCATTAATCAACGATTATTCTTTCTAAACTCTAGAGACCTGTCGGCAATTCTAAATCCAGGTTATAGTTTCATATTGTCATCTCCTTCATCACCCAAAAGCCGAAAAACCATAGATTTGGGGGGCTTATAGCCGAAACTTCAAAACTCCGGGAGTCGAGCTCTACCGTCGTTTGAAAGATAAATCTGCACCAGATTGCGTGGAGATCAAAAAGGAGTAAGGGGTAAGTGTTCATCATCTCAGATCTGGTCCTATTTTACAAAGTTAGGAAAAGCCGAAGTCCCTAAAATCTAGGGAGGCTGTCGATTTGGGCATGTGGCTCTAAGGGTTTTTAACTGACATTTTCTGTCAATGATTAGTGTCTTCGTAAGTGTTGGATTAAAGGCGTGGGTTGTTGGAGCAATCGGATTCGGAGCTAGCTATCGATTTTGGCAAAAAGGTAAGGTTTCAAAGGCTTTTAGGGACATGGTTTGAGCATAGATGAGTAAGTTTTGGGGTTTAGTGATTATGGTTTGTAAATAAGAACTATGCTAATCAATTGTAGGACATCGGAAGAGATCTCAGTAGCAGTCGTCGCGAATCAGGTGTGTACCGAACACCCTTTCTTAGTTCAATTCGACAAAAGCTGAAATGCCAAAATTCTGGCATTTCATGGACTTGTGGGTATGCGAATGCTCTCAAGACGTATAGTAATTGTTACATCTAGCACCGCAAGGTGGTAAGTAAGTTTGTGTGACGTCTTAACGTACTTCAGAAAAGAGGGCCTCGATGGGCCAAAAACTGGGCCCAATGGGCTTACGGACCAATATGGGTAAGAGATGGGCAAATTAGCCTATTAGTTAGATGGTGGAACCAAACTGCATAAAACTGTTGAAAATTACTGAAGTAGCTTGTGTAGTTGCTAAGTTACGAGAATTACCCCTAAAAAGTAAAATTACCGATATACCCCTAGGGTTTAAATTGGCTAACTGCATGATTGATTAATACTGTATTTTACATGATATGCTGTTATTAATATCTGTTGCATGGGATTGGGGTATTGATGGAGGAAGTATTGAAAGTGGTTCATCCACGTACTGGAGGCTTTGCCTCAACTTACTGATATTTGAGCAGCGTTGCTGCAACTGTGGAGTGTAGGGCTGGGTGGGTTGAGATATTCCCCACATAGAGTGTAGGGCTGGTACGGGGCAGTGTAGCCGTTGGTGGGTTGAGTAGTCTCCCCAGATGGGTTTGCATGCATTACTACTATTTTTACCAATGTTACTGAACTGGGCCTATGGGCCATACTGTTATGCAAAAAGGGGCTAAGGCCTTGCTACTGTATTCTGAAAAGGGCTTCGGTCCACTGTGTACTGTTATCTGAATAGGGCTTAGGCCCAATGGGCTCGAGCTGATTTGGGCTTTGGATGGGTTTCTGTATGCACTGAGTTTCCCAAACTCACCCCTTCATATTCCATCATTGCCGGTGAGCCCTAGTTGGTGGACTTGAAGCTGGGTGGGATTCAGAGTGGCCATGAAGATTGATTGCCGGATTTAATAAGTTTAGCATTTAATTTGGATTATTTTTATTATGCTTAAAGTTGTAATAAGGCCGCTCTTTTTCATTAATTTTATTTTTGGGATTATTAAACTGGTTAGCACTAGGGTTCGTTTATAAAAAAACTACTTGTTTTTAAAAGATCACGATGACGAGCAAAGTTTCCGCAAAGTAAATGTTTTTCCAAGAAAATAACTATTTTAAGCAGACTTAAACTTGTTTTAATGTTCGTAGACACGTAACCTGCTTAAGTGTGGCAATGGATGTGTGCATGTCTAGGATTGGATCCGGGAAGAGCTTGGTACTTAAGCGGTCCTATAAGACTCACCTCCTCTTTTCTGGCTTCCTACCTGGTGCACAGCTTCCATTCACTTTAACTTAAAACAAGAACAGATTTTTGCTAAACTCTAAACAAAGAATTTAGATAAACACATGTTTTTTTGAAACATCTCCATGTGACATGCTAAATTCGGCCGTAACGTCTGGGCCGGGTTTGGGGTGTTACATTTAGTGTTATCAGAGCCTGGTTGCAACAACTCGGCTGTGGATCGGGTCTGAAAATCTTTTCAAAACAAAAGTTTTTCTATAAGTTTTTGAAGATGTTCAAAGTTTTTCTATTGTTAAACGGGGTTAAATCAATAGTTCTAAAATAAAAGTGTTTTCAAATCAAATCTTTTTATTGTCGGTAAACAAAAATATGGGTTTTCTTTTAAATTTTTTTAAATGGACTGATAAGGAAGTGGCACACTGAATCCTCGGCACCAAGTCTGTAAGTGTTCTTTTTCTGCTTTAAATATTTATATGGAACTGGACTAGAAATAATACTATAGATAGTACTGAGCCTTAGAGATAGTGCTATTGATAATGTAGTATTAGGGCTACAAAACTGGGACCGTAGCTAAATTGTGATTGCGCGAAAATAACTCTGAAACTCTATCTGTTCATAAGACATTCTGTAATAAATAGTGAAACCAGTAAACTAAGGTCATAAAATTCGTAAACAGATAAATCGTTATGAGTACAAGGGTTACTCGGGAAGAGGCCGTGGTCGAGGCCGAGGTAGCACCCAAGCTGGATCTGCGTCATCTGAACACATACCAGCTGGCGAGGCACGTCCACCACCGGTCAATGAAAATGGGCCGAATGACCGGGCCGCAGGGGATGACGTTTGTCTCAGGCCATGTTGAGGGTTTTGGAAAGGGTGGCTGGAGCTAACATCGGGCCCATGAATAGGGGGTCCATTTCTGAACGACTTCGGGCCAACGGAGCTGAGATTTTTAGGGGCATATCTGGAGTGGCCCCAAATGTGGCTGAGTACTGGTTGGAAGCCACAGAGCGGATCATGGATGACCTGGACTGCTCAGTAGAACAGAAGTTGAAAGGGGCGGTTTCGTTGCTGCGGGATGAAGCGTATCAGTGGTGGATTACTGTGAGAGAGGGTACCCCAGCTGAGAGGGTAACATGGGAGCTATTCAAACAGACCTTTAAGGCAAAATATGTCAGAGCTAGCCATGTGGATGCACGCAGAAAGGAGTTCTTGAATCTGACTCAGGGAAATAAGACCATTGCTAAATATGAGGCTGAGTTTCTACGATTGAGTCGGTATGCTAATGGCATTGTTTCCACCGAATACGAGCACAGCGTTCGTTTTGAGGATGGCCTCAGAGATGAGTTAAGGGTGCTCATAGCTCCGCAGAGAAAGCGAGGTTTCGCTGCACTAGTAGAGAAGGCTAAGATAGCCGAGGAGGTGAAACAAACCGAACGGAAGAATTGTGGTAGGGATCGGAATCAGTTCAAGAGGGATACTAGACCAGCGGGTGCTGCAAATCGAAATGTTAAGAGAGCTAGGATGGAGGAACCGGTTCGAGCAGTTCCGGTGAACACAGGTAGACCGCAAGCTTGTGGGGATTGTGGGAGAATGCATCAAGGAGAGTGCTGGAAGCGTTCTGGGGCTTGTCTTCGTTATGGGTCTAAGGAGCATAGCATTAAGGATTGTCCTAGGAGGGCCACTCAGGCTCAGGTGGCCGAACAAGGGGCTGTGCGACTGGCTCAACCTGTGAGGAATGGACCGCCGCTGCCAAGAGGTCGTGGACAAGGTCGCGTGGTAATGGCCATGGACGTGGGGCACCCGGCAGGGGTATTGGTAACGCGAATGCTCGTCAGCCAGCTTTGGTGTATGCTGCTTCTCGCCGCGAGGAGGGTGACGCACCTGATGTCATAACTGGTACATTTTTTATATATGGTGTACCTTATACTGCTCTGATTGATGGGGGATCAACCATTCATATGTGGCATATAACATTTTTGGGGTACTGGGTATGCACTTCGAGGAGACTGTATGTGGGGTGTCTGTGATAAGTCCTTTAGGTCATTCGGTTAAGGTAGAGAAACTCTTCAAGGAGGTGCCTCTGGAGATTCAAGGCGGGGTTTTTTGTGGGGATTTGATGGAGTTACCGCTTGAAGAATTCGATTTGATACTAGGGATGGATTGGTTGACCAAGCATAAGGCAACGTTGGATTGTGCAGCTAAGAGGATGGTGTTAAGGACTGTCAATGATGAAGAGGTAATGATTATTGGAGAACGAAGGGATTACTTATCCAATGTAGTATCGGCGTTGAGGGCTGAGAAACTGATGCGCAAGGGGTGCGAGGCATATCTGGCTTTGGTAAGCCAAACTGAAACTGAGGATCTGACTGTGGAGACCATCAGAACTGTTAGGGAATTTCGGGATGTTTTTTCGGAAGAGCTTCCTGGATTACCTCCGAATCGAAAAGTTGAGTTTGGAATCGATTTGTTGCCGGGAACAGCTCCAGTATCTATTGCACCCTATAGGATGGCACCGAAGGAGTTAGTGGAACTGAAGGCTCAAATTCAAGAGTTGTTAGATAGAGGCTTCATGAGGCCTAGTGTGTCTCGTTGGGGAGCACCGGTCCTGTTTGTGAAGAAAAGGACGGAACGATGCGCATGTGCATCGATTACCGCCAGTTGAACAAACTGACGATTAAGAATAAGTATCCACTACCAAGGATTGACGATCTATTCGATCAACTTAGGGGAGCTTCGGTATTCTCCAAAATCGATCTTCGTTCTGGATACCATCAGCTAAGGGTAAAAGAAGGGGATATCCATAAGACAGCATTCTGAACTCGATATGGACATTATGAGTTTGTGGTCATGCCGTTTGGGCTGACGAACGCACCTGCAGCTTTTATGGATCTGATGAATCGAGTATTCCAACTTTACTTGGATCGGTTCGTAGTCGTCTTTATCGACGATATCCTGCTATACTCTGAAACAGAGGCAAAGCATGATGAGCATCTTCGTATTGTGCTGCAAGTGTTAAGGGAAAAGGAGCTCTATGCGAAATTCAGGAAGTGTGAATTCTGGTTGAGGGAGGTAACCTTCTTAGGCATGTGGTCTCTGCTGAGGGGATTAAGGTGGATCCTCGTAAATGAAGCAATCTGGAATGGAAGCCACCTAGGTCGGTATCAAAAATTCAGAGTTTTCTAGGGTTAGCAGGTTACTATAGAAGGTTTGTGGAGGGTTTCTCGGTGATGGCGGCACCCTTGACAAAACTCATAAGGAAAGGAGTACCATTTGTCTGGACGAGAAACAGCAAAAAGCTTTTGATCGGTTGAAAAAGGTATTGACCGAAGCGCCAGTGTTAATTCAACCGGTGTCTGGGAAGGACTTTACTGTATACAGCGATGCGTCGCATGTGGGGTTAGGTTGCGTACTGATGCAAGAGGGCAAGGTGGTCGCTTATGCATCGTGACAGCTTAAGGCTCATGAGGTGAATTACCCTACGTATGATTTGGAGCTAGCAGCGGTGATTTTTGCGTTAAAAATTTGGAGACACTACTTATATGGGGAAAAGTGCATCATATACACAGATCATAAGAGCCTAAAGTATTTGTTGACTCAGAAGGAGTTGAACCTTAGGCAACGAAGATGGTGGAATTGGCTTAAAGACTACGACGGTTCGTTAGAGTACCACCCAGGAAAGGCTAATGTGGTGGCGGATGCGTTGAGTCGAGGGTTGTTACTGATTGAGAGCTTGTTCGCACGATTAAGTCTGTACGACGATGGAAGCTTGTTGGCAGAACTGCAAGTAAGGCCTACTTGGACTGAGCAGATTAAGGAAAAACAGTTGAAGGACGATTCATTAGCTCTTCGATTCCAGCAAGTTAAGAGTGGTGAGAACAAGGATTTTGGGTTGAACACTGAAGGAGTTCTGTGCTTTCGTGAAGGGTTTGTATTCCAAAGGACCCTGAATTGAGGCAGTTAATTCTAAAAGAGGCTCATGGTGGACTCTGTGCCATGCATCTTGAGGGGAATAGTTATACCGAAACTTGCAAGAGGTGTACTGGTGCCTGGATTAAAACGAGAGTGACTGAATTTGTTGGGAAATGTTGACGTGCCAGCAGGTTAAGGCTGAGCACAATTGCCTTTGGGATTACTGCAACCTGTGAAAATTCCGCTATGGAAGTGGAAAGAGTAACAATGGACTTGTGAGTGGGTTACCTTTGACACCCACCAAGAAAGATTCGGTGTGGGTGGTTGTGGATAGGTTAAAAAAAATCTGCTCATTCATACCTATTCGTACCGACTACTCACTGCAAAAGTTGGCCAAGTTATATGTGGCGGAGGTAGTGCGACTGCATGGGGTGCCAGTGTCGATAATTTCTGATCGAGACCTAGGTTTACATTCGGTTTTGGCAGAAGTTGCAGGAAGCCTTGGGTACACGATTGGTTTTAGCACCGCTTTTCACCCACAGACAGATGGACAGTCAGAAAGGGTTATTCAAGTTCTGGAGGATATGTTGAGAGGTTGTATCATGATTTTCGTGGAGTTGGGAGGACTACTTGCATTGGTGAAGTTTGCTTACAATAATAATATCAAGTAAGTATTCAGATGGCACCATATGAGGCGCTCTATGGGCGAAGATGTCGTACGCCCGACGTGTTGACAGAGTTGGCTGAACGACAAGTGCTTGGACCGGAATTGTGGCAGACACGGAAAGCAAGGTTAGGCTGATAAGGGATCGGTTAAAGAGGTATCCGATAGACAGAAGTCGTATGTAGATCTGAAGCGCAAAGAGATTGAGTTCGCTGTTGGGGATATGGTTTTCTTGAAGGTTTCCCCTTGGAAGAAAATTTTGAGATTTGGTAAGAAGGGTAAGTTGAGCCCACAGTTTATTGGGCCTTACCGAATTGTTAAGCGGGTTGGACAGTGGCTTATCAGCTAGAGTTACCACCAGAACTGCATCGTATCCACGACGTTTTTCATGTATCCATGCTGAGCGGTATCGATCTGACCCAACTCATATCATACCAGTTGCAGAAATCGAGGTACAGTCAGATTTAACCTTCGAAGAGGAACCTGTGCAAATACTTGATCGTGACATCAAGGGTTGAGAAGGAAATCAATTCCACTAGTGAAAGTACTTTGGAGAAACCATGGCAAAGAAGAAGCTACTTGGGAGACTGAGGAGGCTATGCGTCAACAGCACCCTCAACTGTCTAATAAGGTAAAATTTCGGGTCGATTTCTTTAAGGAGGGTAGAGTTGTAAATCCTGATTTTCGATTTATTCGAGTTTTTATTTGTAAGTTTTAAAATTTTGTATTTGGATGTGAAATTAATATTTTGAGTAGGTAATGGCTTATAGAAGGCCTGTGTGGCCAACCCGGTTGATTTTGAATTTTTGGATTAGAGTTAGGGTTCGGTTAGATGGCCTTGTTAGAGTTATGGTAATTGCATCACAAAAAGAGCTTAGTAAAGTGGAAGGGTGGGCATAGGCTCTAAAAGGTGGGTGTGGAGCATTGGGGAAGGCATGGGATGTTCCTGTGTGACAAATGATGCATTTATTTTTAAGTGCGGAGGGGGTAGTGTTGGAGTCAGTTGGAGTCTGCTAAAGGAGAGTTTGAATCTGTCCAAACGCTTGGATTAAGGAGTGATAAGGGGAGAGATTTAGGGATTTGGAGAGAGGCCTAGGGGTTGGCCACATTTTGGGAATTGAAGAGGGAAAAATCGCAGAGGTTATGAGGTTAGTATTTGGCACTTAGGGTATTGAGTGGTGCCGGTTTTCTTTTGCTGAAACACCTTAGGGTTGTTCTTTTCTCTCTTTCCTCTCTAGCCGAAACACCATTCTCTCTATTCTTCTTTTTTCTATTTTTTCTTCAAACATTCTCAATTTTGCTGTCATCAATACTTTTGCCGAATCCATAAAGTCAAAATCTTGAACACACATTACTGGTACC
>NC_053428.1:50521139-50551553 GCF_007990345.1 Gossypium hirsutum | reverse complement strand
TTAAATTCATCTTTGCCCTTGTCAGAACTTTACCCTTTGAATTTACTCAAAATATCGATGGATACACATGTAGTACATCCAAGGTTTACAAATCAGAATCCATCAATTCATGTCCAATAGTACCTTTAAGGTAATATTTTCAGAAAGTACACTCTCGAGCTATACATGTATAAAATAGGATTACCAGTCCAGGCTAAATCCTTTTTATGTCATATGCTTTAAAGAACTTGATCTTAATTACCCCTCCGGGCTAAACCCAATCCATAACATATGCTTGAGAGGACTTATATTAGGATTATCTGTCCAGGCTAAATCCTTTCTGTAATGAATTCATTAGGATTACTCGTCCGAGCTAAATCCATTCTGCAACAAATGCAGGACCTTATTTATTTCAGGCAATTATATTTATCCATCGATTTTCATTTACTCAAACGGGATTTAACATTTCCAAGCATTTTCCAGTATGTTATCATTTCATGCATCTTTAGCATCCATAAAATTCATGTGATAATATTCAACATCTATTCCGAGCATAAAAGCAACATTTCCATCGTTTACCCTTTTAACATCTATTGGGCATTATCAATTAATTTAAACATTTTTATTTATCGGGCTTGATCGAATATGTAATCCTTTCTCATATATATAATATTTATACAATTTACATAATCACAATCAAAACAAGAATGTAAATAAACATAATTTAGTTACACGAACTTACCTCGACAAAGGTTCATGTACAAACATATACTAATCTGACATTTTCCTCTTTTTCCTCGTTCTAACTCCAAATTTTCTCTATCCAGATCTAAACGAGTAAATTTTACATCAATGTCACACATCTCATACTTATTTGGACTCAATTTACATCCTAGGCAAAATTACCATTTTGCCCCTAACTTTTCCATAAATTACCATTTTCTCCCTGGCTCGAAAAATGAATTTCATGAAATTCGGTCCTCTACCCAAGCCTATCCGAAATATACATACAACTTTTACAAGACATACATTTACAAATTTTAGCATTTTCCATGGATTTTCACCAATTTTCATTTTAGTCCCTAAATTAAGTTTTCACGAAAAATCACTTTGTAAAAGTTGTTTATGTAATATCCCGAACTAGGGCCTAATCAGAATAGTGGTTTCGTGACCATGAATCCGAGATAGAAATAATTATTTTATAATTATTTTTAGGTTTATGATATGATTGCATGATTGTGTGAAAATTTCGTGATGAAATTCTATGCCTAAAGTGCTTAAATTGAAAGTAGGGACTAAATCGAATAAGTTGCAAAACTTGCATTCTAGAAGTTTTTAGTATGAAATTGTTTTGGAATATTAATGAGGAGGTCTTAAATAGCAATTTGACCAATTTTAAGTTCATGGACAAAATTAAGACATGGAAGGAATTTTTGGAAAGTTTAGTAGTAAGGGTATTTTGGTCATTTAGTTATTAAAATGAATTAAAAACAAAATTAAAAGCCAATTTTTGTCCATCTTCTTCCTTAGGCCAAAATTTAAAGGGTTCTCCATAGCTAGGGTTTGTTTCAAGCTTCCAAGCTCCATAGTAAGTGATTCCAAGCCCCGTTTTTAATGATTTTTACGATTTTGAGATCCCGGTAACTCGATAAAGCTTATGTTAGCAATAATTTAACCTAGGGTTTATATTTGGAAAAATACCCATAGGTGAAATTTGTGTATTTTGATGCTTTATGATAGAATATGAAGTTTTAAATTATGTTAGACAACTTGTACTACTCGATTTTAAGCAAAAACGAGTAAAAGGGCTTAATCGGTAAAAATACCTAATAGTCACAAGTACATGTTAGAGTGAGAATTTGATGTTTCCATAGAAGAGAAAAGTGATCAGCATGTTGTAAAACATAAGAATCAGGAATAAATTTTAATCCCGAGCCTAGGGGCAAAAATGTAAATATGCAAAAGTTTAGGGGTAAAATTGTAATTTTGCCAAAATTTGAGTTAAGGATTAATTTGATAATGTGAGTATTAAATAAGCTAAATGTGTTATTTTAGATCAAGAAAGACGTGGAATCGACCTCAATCGAGGAAAAGAAAAGATTGTGGACTAAATTGCAAAATCTTTGTATTTTGGTACCAAGGTAAGTTCATGTGTAAATAATGTATCATAATGGTTATTTTTAAGTTATTGATGTTAATTATATGTTATGCTGAATTTTATTATGAAATGTATGCTTTGTGGTTAATTTCAAATAATATGTAAATTATGTGAACTACTTGTTAAATATAATTGTTACCGAGTATTGATTTCGGCATTCTACGGAAGACGGCAAGGATAAGTGTTCGAGGAAAAATCTCGTTTGAACCTTAGGAATAGATTAGGATACAAGTGACATGTCACTAGGATGATTGAGCATCCGAAATCGTTGAGTTGTGTCCGAGTTCACTTATGGATGCGAATGTCCGAACTCGTTGAGTTGAGTCCGAGTTCGTGAGATGTAACTAGGCATCCGAACTCGTTGAGTTGAGTCCGAGTTCGCTTATGGGCGGGTTACATGATTGCTTGATTGCATATATGGCACTTATGTGCAAGTTATCCATGTATCCGAATTATATTCCGATGTGTTCAACGGAAAAAGTTTACTCAATGGAGGAATATTCGAGATGTAAAGAGAAGTATTGGTGAGTGATGTGAAATGGTTATTTTGGACAGGTATGTATTTAACTCTCGGGTTGAGTATTGATACAACCACGATAAGGTAATAAGATGATGAAAAATGATTAAAAATGTGATATGTGTTTTAGTGATACATGCTAATGTTGATTGGTATGATTGTTTGTTATGTTACTTATTATTTGCATATGAACTTACTAAGCATTTATGCTTACTCCCTCCTTCTTACTCATTGTAGTTTTGGACAAGCCATCTCAGGAGTCTGGATAGGTCGAAGGCTCAGTCACACTATCCGAAAGACTTTTGGTAATGGCTTGTAAATTTAAGTATGGCATGTATAGCAATATACTTTTTTTTGTGTAAATGATCTTATGGTATGGTGATGGAATGGTTGAGGAAATGCTTGATAATGATAAATTATGAAAATATTTAGTTTAGATTATATTTGATGTTAAGGAAAATTATTAAGATACATAGTGCATAAAAACTCATAAAAGGGATGAAATTTGCCATAAACAGAATACTGCAGCAACACTGACACGAGTTTAAAAATTTACTAAAAATCATAGAAATTGAACTTGGTGATGGAATACATATAAAATTGAAGCTTATTATGTCTAGTTTCACGTGAAACAAATGAAACAGGTAAAGGAATTATATGTTACAAGATATTTGAATTTTAGTGAAATAGGGTCATAGCAGTTTCTGAATCCCCTGTTCCAACTTTAGAAATTCACCATAAATTGTAAAGATATAATTAGGTAGTTTATTTTATATTATCAGAATCCTTATTGAGTCTAGTTTCATTAGAAACAAACCTTATAGTCATATGGATTTTTTACAGAGAGCAATGTGGTTCGTAGTAAACAGAGGTCAGACCAGTCAAGTCCTGAAACAGGGGTAACTTTAACTAATAAACTGTACTAATTGGCCCAACTAAAAATTCTAGAAAAATATTAGTAGATAGGTATATGAGTCTAGATTTAGGGAAAATTTATGGATCTTGATTTCGAGTTTCAGAACTCGAGATATGATTTTTCTTGTGACTGTGATGCAAGTAGCTTAAAAGCTGTGAATGTAGAAATAAATAATCCAATGTTCTAAATATGTTAAATTAAGCTTAGTAACACCTCATACTCGACTCCGGCGATGGTCTCGGGCGTGGGGGCGTTACATTTAGTGGTATCAGAGCAGGTTTAGTCGGTTCTCGGACTATGTGTTGTATGTACGGATTTTTCTATACATGCCATATGTATGAATTGTGATAGTGTGACGACTTCTGACCTTTTTAAATGATTTTTATATAGTAAATGGATCCCGATCCAGCTGTGGCAGATGAAGTAGAGTGTAATGCGCCAGCTCCGGCTGAAGGGCAGCGCCGACTGAAAACCCACCTCCTACTGTTGGTCAGGGAGGAGGAGAAAGGGATCGGGAAGCCTTTCTCCAAATGATGAGTGCATGGTACTCTGAGTTCGTTCCTACGAACCCAAATGTACGACCTCCCCCACCTCCCCCAATTCCTCAACTTGTACCCCCGATGCCTCAAGGTATGGATATGATAAAATTTCACAGAACCCCCGTTGACAGAATTCGTAAACAAGGGGCTGAAGAATTTAGAGCAAATATTGATGATGATGCAGAGAAAGCAGAGTTCTGGCTTGAAAATTCTATCCGGGTATTTGATGAATTATCTTGTACACCTGAAGAATGTTTGAAATGTGCTACATCTTTGTTGAGAGATTCAGCCTATAATTGGTGGAAGACTTTGATTTCAGTGGTACCGAAAGAGAGGGTAACCTGGGAATTCTTTCAAGAAGAGTTTCGGAAGAAATATATTAGTGAAAGGTTTATTGATCAGAAATGTAAAGAGTTTCTTGAGCTGAAGCAAGGTAATATGACAGTCTCAGAATATGAAAGAGAGTTTGTTCGATTGAGTAAGTATGCCAGGGAATATGTTCCTACAAAAGCCAAGATGTGCCGACGATTTGAAGACGGGCTCAACGAAGACATTAAAGTATTTGTCGGGATCCTTGAACTAAAAGAAATGGTAGTACTGGTTGATCGAGCTTGCAAGGCTGAAGAACTACTTAAAGAAAAGAAAAAGGTAGAGGCTGAGACTAGAAATTGGAAGAAAAGACCGATGAGTAGTTCATTTTCACAGCAACCTAGAAAGTCAAGGAATATGAATCCTCATTCCCAAGCTTCAGCTGGACAATCATATGGGAATTATAAGAAGCAAAATGTGGGTCCTAAATCTCAGAATACTTCTGCAGCCAGTGTAGGGAACTCGAGATTTGTTAAACCCGATTGCCAGCGATGTGGTAGAAATCATTTTGGTCCGTGCAGAGCAAATGAATGTTTTCGATGTGGTTGTCCGGATCATTTTATTAGAGACTGCCCAAAGAGAGCTAAGAAAGAAAAATTTCAGAATGTAAAAGCTAGTGGTGCAGACTCGAGGGGAAGGTATCCGAGAAAAGTTGGAAGTGAAACAAGTAGTAAGAATGTAGCCAGGGATGCACCGGTTAGACCTGAAGGAAGGGCTCCGGCTAGAACTTATGCTATTAAAGCGCGTGAAGATGCTTCCTCACCTGATGTGATTACCGGTACATTTTCTCTCTATAATGTTAATGTTATTGCTTTGATTGATCTCGGTTCTACTCATTCATATGTGTGCATGAAATTGGTGTCTAGTATGAATATACCTGTTGAGAACACAGAATTTATGATTAGAGTGTCGAATCCGTTAGGCAAATGTGTGACTGTTGATACAGTATGTAAGAAATGTTCTTTAATGATTCGGGATCATTACTTTCTGGCCGACTTGATGTTGTTGCCGTTTGATGAGTTTGATGTTATTTTGGGTATGGATTGGTTGACATTGCATGATGCTAAAATAAATTGCAAAGAAAATGTTATAGAATTAAAGTGTGAAAATGGTGAAACTCTGCGGGTTGAATCAGATAAATCAGAGGCATTGCCTAGTGTGATTTCTTCAATGTCAGCTCAAAGATATCTGAGAAAGGGTTATGAAGCTTATTTGGCGTATGTAATTAATACAAAAGAAGTTGAAAAGAAAGTTGAATCAGTGCCGGTTGTGTGTGAATTTGCGGACGTATTTTCAGAAGAATTGCCGGGTTTGCCTCCAGTCAGGGAAGTAGAATTTGGTATTGATTTGATACCGGGAACAGCTCCGATTCCGATTGCTCCGTATAGAATGGCACCAGTAGAGTTGAAGGAATTAAAGTCGCAGTTGCAAGAGTTGACTGATAAAGGTTTTGTGAGACCGAGTTTTTCACCTTGGGGTGCTCCCGTGTTATTTGTGGAAAAGAAGGATGGTTCTATGAGGTTGTGTGTTGATTATCGGCAGTTAAACAAGGTGAAAATCAAAAACAAGTATCCGTTGCCAAGAATTGATGATTTGTTTGATTAGCTAAAAGGAGCGACCTGGTTTTCAAAGATTGACTTGAGATCTGGGTATTACCAACTGCGGGTAAAGGAGTCGGATGTGCCTAAAACTGCTTTTAGAACAAGGTACGGTCATTATGAATTTTTAGTTATGCCATTCGGGTTGACAAATGCTCCTGCTGTGTTTATGGATTTAATGAATCGCATATTTCGGCCATACTTGGACAAATTTGTTGTGGTGTTTATAGATGATATTTTAATTTATTCAAAAGATGAGACAGAGCATACTGAGCATTTGAGGATAGTTTTGCAAACTTTGAGAGATAAGCAGCTATATGCTAAGTTTAGTAAAAGTGAATTTTGGCTCCGGGAAGTTGGATTTTGGGTCATATTGTTTCAGGTGATGGTATACGGGTTGATCCTAGTAAAATTTCAGCCATTGTTGATTGGAAACCACCGAAAAACGTAACTGAAGTTAGAAGTTTCTTGGGGTAGCTGGGTATTATCGGCGGTTTGTAAATGGATTTTCTATAATTGCTGCTCCTATGACTAGACTACTCCGAAAGGATGTTAAATTTGAATGGACGGAAGAATGTCAACAGAGTTTTGAAGAATTGAAAAAGTTATTAACTGAAGCACCAGTGTTGGTACAACCCGAATTAGGTAAAGAATTTGTGGTGTATAGTGATGCTTCTGTAAATGGTTTGGGGTGTGTACTCATGCAAGAAGGAAAAGTGGTGGCTTATGCTTGAGGCAGTTAAAACCTCATGAGAGGAATTATCCTACTCACAATTTGGAATTGGCTGCAGTGGTGTTTGCTTTGAAGATTTGGCGACATTATTTGTATGGTGAAAAGTGCCGAGTATATACCGATCATAAAAGTCTTAAATACTTGATGTCACAAAAAGACTTGAATTTGAGACAGTGAAGATGTTGGAGTTATTGAAAGATTATGAGCTTGTTATTGATTATCATCCGAGAAAAGCGAATGTGGTTGCCGATGCTTTAAGTAGAAAGTTGTTGTTTGCTTTGAGAGTTATGAACACTCAGTTGAAAATGTCAGATGACGGTTCGATTCTAGCAGAGTTAAGAGCAAGACCGATGTTTTTACAAGAGATTTCTGAAACTCAGAAAAATGATCAAGATTTGCTAGCCAAAAGAAAACAGTGTGAAGCTGATACGGGATCAGATTTCAGAATTGGTTTTGATGGGTGCTTAATGTTTAAAGATCGAATTTGTGTACCGAAGAATGAGGAATTGATTCAAAAGATCCTATAGGAAGCACATAGTGGTTATTTCTCGATTCATCCGGGTAGTACGAAAATGTATAATGACTTGAAGAAAATGTATTGGTGGAATGGAATGAAAAGAGATATATCAGAGTTTGTGTCCAAATGCTTAATTTGTCAACAGGTGAAAGCTGAACACCAAGTACCTTCAGGATTACTCCAGCCTATTATGGTTCCTGAATGGAAATGGGATCGGATTACTATGGATTTTGTTTCAGGATTGCCATTGACTCCGGGACAGAAAGATGCCATCTGGGTAATAGTTGACAGATTAACTAAGTCGGCTCATTTTATCCCGGTACGTACGGATTATTCTCTTAACAAGTTGGCTGAACTGTATATTAGAGAAATTGTTAGATTACACGGAATACCATTATCGATTATTTTAGATAGAGATCCAAGGTTTACCTCGCGGTTTTGGCAAAAGTTGCAAGACGCGTTAGGTACGAAGTTAAATTTCAGTACTACTTTTCATCCACAAACTGATGGACAATCAGTAAGAATAATTCAGATTCTTGAAGATATGCTTAGATGTTGTGTATTGGAATTTCAAGGAAGTTGGGAAAGATACTTACCGTTGGTGGAATTTTCTTACAATAATAGTTATCAGACGAGCTTGAAAATGGCACCTTATGAAGCATTATATGGTCGTAAGTGTCGAACGCCATTGTATTGGACTGAACTCAAGGAAAATCAGATTTATGGAGTTGATCTAATAAAAGAAACTGAAGAAAAAGTGAAGATAATTCGAGATTGTTTGAAAGCTGCTTCAGATAGACAGAAATCTTATGCAAACCTAAAGCGAAAGGACATTGAATTTCAAGTTGGTGATAAAATATTTTTAAATGTGACTCCGTGGAAGAAAGTCCTTAGATTTGGACGGAAGGGCAAATTAAGTTCGCGTTTTGTTGGGCCGTATGAAGTAATTGAAAAAGTTGGACCGGTAGCATATCGGCTAGCATTACCACCTGAATTAGAGAAGATTCATGATGTGTTCCACGTATCTATGTTACATCGGTATCGTTCGGATCCTTCACATGTAGTTTCACCGACAGAAATTGAACTACAACCAGATATGACCTACGAAGAAGAACCGATTAAGATTTTAGCTCGAGAGGTCAAACAACTAAGGAATAAAAATGTTGCACTTGTGAAGGTGTTGTGGCAAAGGCATGGAGTAGAAGAAGCTACATGGGAATCCGAAGAAACTATGAGAAATCAATACCCACATCTGTTTACCGGTAAGATTTTCGAGGACGAAAATCCTTAAAGGGGGGAGAGTTGTAATATCCCGAATTAGGGCCTAATCAGAATAGTGGTTTCGTGACCATAAATCCGAGATAGAAATAATTATTTTATAATTATTTTTAGGTTTATGATATGATTGCATGATTGTGTGAAAATTTCATGATGAAATTCTATGCCTAAAGTGCTTAAATTGAAAGTAGGGACTAAATCGAATAAGTTGCAAAACTTGCATTCTAGAAGTTTTTAGTATGAAATTGTTTTGGAATATTAATGAGGAGGTCTTAAATAGCAATTTGACCAATTTTAAGTTCATGGACAAATTAGGACATGGAAGGAATTTTTGGAAAGTTTAGTAGTAAGGGTATTTTGGTCATTTAGTTATTAAAATGAATTAAAAACAAAATTAAAAGCCAATTTTTGTCCATCTTCTTCATTAGGCCGAAATTTCAAGGGTTCTCCATAGCTAGGGTTTGTTTCAAGCTTCCAAGCTCCATAGTAAGTGATTCCAAGCCCCGTTTTTAATGATTTTTACGATTTTGAGATCCCGGTAACTCGATAAAGCTTATGTTAGCAATAATTTAACCTAGGGTTTATATTTGGAAAAATACCCATAGGTGAAATTTGTGTATTTTGATGTTTTATGATAGAATATGAAGTCTTAAATTATGTTAGACAACTTGTACTACTCGATTTTAAGCAAAAATGAGTAAAAGGGCTTAATCGGTAAAAATACCTAATAGTCACAAGTACATGTTCGAGTGAGAATTTGATGTTGCCATAGAAGAGAAAAGTGATCAGCATGTTGTAAAACATAAGAATAAGGAATAAATTTTAATCCCGAGCCTAGGGGCAAAAATGTAAAAATGCAAAAGTTTAGGGGTAATATTGTAATTTTGCCAAAATTTGAGTTAAGGATTAATTTGATAATGTGAGTATTAAATAAGCTAAATATGTTATTTTAGATCAAGAAAGATGTGGAATCGACCTCAATCGAGGAAAAGAAAAGATTGTGGACTAAATTGCAAAATCTTTGTATTTTGGTACCAAGGTAAGTTCATGTGTAAATAATGTATCATAATGGTTATTTTTAAGTTATTGATGTTAATTATATGTTATGCTGAATTTTATTATGAAATGTATGCTTTGTGGTTAATTTCAAATAATATGTAAATTATGTGAACTACTTGTTAAATATAATTGTTACCGAGTATTGATTTCGGCATTCTACGGAAGACGGCAAGGATAAGTGTTCGAGGAAAAATACCGTTTGAACCTTAGGAATAGATTAGGATACAAGTGACATGTCACTAGGATGATTGAGCATCCAAACTCGTTGAGTTGAGTCCGAGTTCACTTATGGATGCGAATGTCCGAACTCGTTGAGTAGAGTCCGAGTTCATGAGATGTAACTAGGCATCCGAACTTGTTGAGTTGAGTCCGAGTTCACTTATGGATACGAACGCCTGAGCTCGTTGAGTTGAGTCCGAGTTCGCTTATGGGCGGGTTACATGATTGCTTGATTGCATATATGGCACTTATGTGCAAGTTATCCATGTATCCGAATTATATTCCGATGTGTTCAACGGGTAAAGTTCTACTCAATGGAGGAATATTCGAGATGTAAAGAGAAGTATTGGTGAGTGATGTGAAATGGTTATTTTGGACAGGTATGTATTTAACTCTCGGGTTGAGTATTGATACAACCACGATAAGGTAATAAGATGATGAAAAATGATTAAAAATGTGATATGTGTTTTAGTGATACATGCTAATGTTGATTGGTATGACTGTTTGTTATGTTACTTATTATTTGCATATGAACTTACTAAGCATTTATGCTTACTCCCTCCTTCTTACCCATTGTAGTTTTGGACAAGCCAGCTCAGGAGTCGGGATAGGTCGAAGGCTCAGTCACACTATCCGAAAGACTTTTGGTAATGGCTTGTAAATTTAAGTACGGCATGTATAGCAATATAATTTTTTTGTGTAAATGATCTTATGGTATGGTGATGGAATGGTTGAGGAAATGCTTGATAATGATAAATTATGAAAATATTTAGTTTAGATTATATTTGATGTTAAGGAAAATTATTAAGATACTTAGTGCATAAAAACTCATAAAAGGGATGAAATTTGCCATAAACAGAATACTGCAGCAACACTGACGTGAGTTTAAAAATTTACTAAAAATCATAGAAATTGAACTTGGTGATGGAATACATATAAAATTGAAGCTTATTATGTCTAGTTTCACATGAAACAAATGAAACAGGTAAAGGAATTATATGTTACAAGATATTTGAATTTTAGTGAAATAGGGTCATAGCAGTTTCTGAATCCCCTGTTCCAACTTTAGAAATTCACCATAAATTTTAAAGATATAATTAGGTAGTTTATTTTATATTTCAGAATTCTTATTGAGTCTAGTTTCATTAGAAACAAACCTCATAGTCATATGGATTTTTTACAGAGAGAAATGTGGTTCGTAGTAAACAGAGGTCAGACCAGTCAAGTCCTGAAAAGGGGTAACTTTAACTAATAAACTGTACTAATTGGCCCAACCAAAAATTCTAGAAAAATTTTAGTTGATAGGTATATGAGTCTAGATTTAGGGAAAATTTATGGATCTTGATTTTGAGTTTCGTAACTCGAGATATGATTTTTCTTGTGACTGTGATGCAAGTAGCTTAAAAGCTGTGAATGTAGAAATAAATAATCCAAAGTTCTAAATATGTTAAATTAAGCTTAGTAACACCTCATACTCGACTCCGGCGACTGTCTCGGGCGTGGGGGCGTTACAATTTATCTATCATGAATCTTTCATTATCTACCATACATTTCATATTTCCAGCATATACATCCTTGACCCAATTTTTATACCTTGATAACTTTTCAAATTTGTCCCCCAATTAGATAGATTAAATTATCCTGGTTTCAAAAATATCAAAATTACTAAAGATGGGCAAAAGGAAACTTACCCAATTTGACCATGAACGTTTCTTCTCTCTCTCCTAAGGTTTCCATGTGACAACCCTAATTAGACCTTAGTTGGAATGAGGTTTCGGGACCACAAAACCGAGTCACAAAAATTCATTTTAATTTTTGTTGCATATATTTATGTGTGATAGTGTATGTAGGAAAAATTAAAAGTTTCAATTTAGTCTTACGAATGTAAATTTTTCTTGAAAGGACTTAGTTGAAAAATTTAGAAAAGATGGTAGGTAATTTGTAAGGATCCATAAACAATGAGGTGAGAAAGCTTGGGTTTGCATGTCAATTTACCCTTAAAGCATGTAGTGGCCGGCCATGAAATGATGCTATTCCACTAAGTCAAATTAAAAACAATTTTAATTGGCAAATGATGTAATAAATTTATAAGAAAAAGATGAATAAAATAAGAAATAAAGGTAAGAGTGTGTTCATCTTCCTTACCTTCTTGCAAAGCCGAAACAAAAGGGAAAGAGGAAGGAATTTGTCTAGGGCATTCGGCTATCTTGGAGGTTAAATAGGGTAGGAGTTCATGTTATTTCTATTGATTTTTATGAGAATCTAGTTAGTAGTCAAGCTCTTATTGTAACCCATATGTTGATTTTTCTTTAGTTTTGGTGACAAATTGTGCATACGGTATTATTGGATAAATGCTAAAAGGATAGTGCTTTGATGTTTTGGATAGAAATATTAGAAAGGGGAAAATATGAGCTACCTAAATAGATATATGTGAATTTAAAAGATGGTATGAACAAATGTGGAGTTTTGCTAGTTTAGGATTATTCGGCCAAGTGTTTATGTGGTGAAATTAAGTGTTAAATGAAATGAAAATGATATTATATGGGGGTATGTATATTCGACCATATGAGTAAATATATAGATGATGTTAAATTTGATTATGTATAATGGGCCATATAGGGTACACATTGTGATATTAACTTTAATTCTCTATAATTGATCAAGTGGGTGATATTGGTTTAGATGGTTAAATTTGATTTATGAATATGTACCTTGAAATAAAACATATCATAGACTATGTTACTTTGGAAGTAAGAATGGATTCGGCATTGAGACAATCTATAAGTTTTAGTTAAGGTTCTAATGTTTTGAACAAGAATGGTTGTAAGATGAAACGAAAATTATTAAAATATATATGAGTAATTAACAAGGGTGGTTGCCGTGTATATAATATTTATGTGTGTTTTATTGAAATATTTATTGGGTTAATTATAGTAATTGGATCTTAGGTGATCAATAGTCGAATGGCTTAAAGTTAGTAAAAGCATAAGGTGAATAAAAATCAAATGTTGCCGTATGATTCTTTTGATATGAACTATTAATGTTATGGGATATAAATAACTAGCAAGGTAATTAAACTAGTTAATTTATTTATTTAAGCTCAAGAACCCAAAGGAGGAGAATCAAGCAAGGGCAAAACAAAGTATATCGAGTAGCCGTTTGGAACCGTTTCATCCGACATAAAGTAAGTCTTTAAGCATTTTTGTAAGGTGGATTAGTTTGTATATAAATAATATTCGTGAATCATGAAAGAATTCCTTTTGTTAGATATTCTTTTGGAGTGATATTCATATTTATTAATGTGACCGTATATGCTATTTGAATTAAGTAAAATTGCCTTATCATAATGAGTTGACATATAGCACTATGTGTGCGGAATTAAATGGCACTATGTGTGCCGATTTGGATGTTGAAGCATGAGAGAATATCCAATGCACTATGTGTGCGGTTTACTATGGCACTATGTGTGCAAGTGTAATTAGCACTACGTGTGCAAATTCGGTTGATAATATAAAATGTGCATGAAAGAACGAAGTGATAGAACTACTAATAAAGTATCGAATTTGAGACATGTGATGTGTATGTATAAATTTATCTAGTGCATCATTGTCCCATGCTTTAAGGAAAATGGATCTAAATCATTTGGGTGTTTTGGTATTTGATTTGATTGTAGGACTCAGCATGAGATTGAACCAAAAATCTAAGAAACTATAGCATAGCTTGGTATGGTTGGAGTAATTGATCTTGCATTATATGTTTTCTCTTATGATATTTTATTAATGGACGGTAGTGTAATGCTTATGACTTACTGAGTTATATACTCATTTGGTGTGTTTACTTGTTACTTATTTAGGTTTCTTTGATCCATTTTGTGTGCTCGGGACCATCGTCGAAGTCATCACACCAGCTTGCAACATTTTGGTAACCTCTTTTTGGATGGTTTAAGTGAACATTACGGCATGTATAGGCTAATAAGTATTCGTTCGAACTTTGATATGTATACTTTCAGCCATGCGAATATGGCTTAAATACTAAGTTTGGATTTGGTTATATTCAATCATGGTATAATATGTTTTGGCTATAATGTTTAATGCTATTAGTGAATAATATATATATTGTACATATGCTTGAGGATTGAAAATGCTAGGAAATCTTGACTATGTGTTTTTAGGGTGGTTCGATTATGACACATTTATAATAGTGATTAATTGCAATGTGGTTATTGTATATGATCTCTGTATTTAAATTGAGATAGCATAATGGGTCGGTTAGTTATATCCGAACATAACAAGAAACTATATGATACGGTTGTTATATGATGTAATCTTATGTAATGGTTTTTGATTGAATTTGATAATGATTAACTATGTATTTCGGCTATATATATGAACTAGGATCGTATATAGTAGTTTAGTGAACTATACATTATTAAAGATAAACTTAACGAAATGAAGATGATAGATGTAAATGCATAGTAATTTTACGAATAAGTATTTGCTTCGGTAATATTTCGTAACCCATTCTAGCGATGGAAACGGGTTAGGGGTGTTACATTTTATTGGCATCAGAGCTATGGTTTAGTCGATTTTAGGACTACCATAGCGCGTATGAGTCTAGCTATACATGCCTTAATGTTAGTATTTGATAGTGTGATGAATTCTGACGGTCGAAATTAATGTTTTGATTAGTAAATGGAACCCAATCTAGAGAGAACCTTAGCGGATGACGTTGAAAGTGTAGCAGCTGCTCCTGCGCAAGGGACATCGCCTGTTGAACCTCAATCATCCGCGAATAATCAAGATGATGGGGCAAAACAAGCCTTCTTTACCATGATGAATGAGTGGGTCGCACAATATGCCCGAACTAACCCGGCTGCTCAACCATTCCCGAATTTAAATAATTCGCCTCAGGTGCCTATAATACCACCAAATACTGATCCTGTAAGGCTGAGTAAACCTCCTTTGGATTTGATTAGGAAGTGCGGGGCCGAGGAATTCCGAGTCATAGCTACTGATGATGCTGAAAGGGTCGAGTTTTGGCTTGATAACACCATCCGGGTTTTTGATGACCTGTCTTGCACACCTGATGAGTGTTTAAAGTGTGCCATATCTTTGTTACGAGACTCAGCCTACTATTGGTGGAGAACCTTGATTACTATAGTCCCGAAGGAACGAGTTACTTAGGATTTCTTCCAGACGAAATTTCAAAAAAACTATATTAGTCAACAGTTCATCGATCAAAAGCGTAAAGAATTTCTGGAACTTAAGCAAGGCCGTATGACAGTATCCGAATACGAACGTGAGTTTGTAAGACTCAGTCGATATGCTCAGGAGTGTGTAGCTGATGAAATTGCCTTGTGTAAAAGATTTGAGGAAGGATTGAATGAAGATTTAAAGCTACTAGTGGGTATCTTGGAGATAAAAGAATTTGTAACACTAGTTGAACGAGCTTGCAAGGCTGAAGAAAAGGAGAAAAAGAAAGCTGAATTTGAAGCTAGAGACTTTCGTAAAAGATCGACGGGTAAAACTTCATTCTCGACTGTAAAGAAGTTAAGGGAAGATACTAATAAATCGAAGATGACTATAGGAATTTCTATTAGAGAGCGACCAGCAACGGACTCTCGAGCCACTTCGATTGCTAGTGTGGGTAACAATTGACAAGAAAAACCTGAATGTCCACAATGCGGAAGATGACACGTAGGTGAATGTTGGGGTAAGTCTACTAATAGAGCCTGTTACAGATGCAGTTCGAAGGATCATTTCATTTGAGATTGCACGGAACTTGACGAGAAAAATAAGATGCCAAGTGCGACACCTAGTGGTAGAATGACTAGAGGTAGACCACCGAGAAGTACAGGAGGGAGGGGTGGTAGTCAGAAAGAGATTTTTGATACGGCTGTTCGATCTGAGACTCGTGGTCCTGCTAGAGCTTATTCCATCCGCGCACGAGAGGAGGCATCCTCCCCTGATGTTATCACTGGTACTTTCACTCTCTTTGATACTGATGTGATTGCATTGATTGACCCTGGCTCTACTCATTCATATGTATGTGAGACTTTAGCATCTAGTAAGACTCTACCTGTTAAGTCTACTGAGTTCGCAATTCTAGTGTCAAATCCCTTGTGTCGATATGTACTTGCTGACAAAGTGTGTGTAACACCCCAAACCCGGCCCAGACGTTACGGCCGAATTTAGCATGTCACATGGAGATGTTTCAAAAAAACATGTGTTTATCTAAATTCTTTGTTTAGAGTTTAGCAAAAATCTGTTCTTGTTTTAAGTTAAAGTGAATGGAAGCTGTGCACCAGGTAGGAAGCCAGAAAAGAGGAGGTGAGTCTTATAGGACCGCTTAAGTACCAAGCTCTTCCCGGATCCAATCCTAGACATGCACACATCCATTGCCACACTTAAGCAGGTTACGTGTCTACGAACATTAAAACAAGTTTAAGTCTGCTTAAAATAGTTATTTTCTTGGAAAAACATTTACTTTGCGGAAACTTTGCTCGTCATCGTGATCTTTTAAAAACAAGTAGTTTTTTTTATAAAACGAACTCTAGTGCTAACCAGTTTAATAATCCCGAAAATAAAATTAATTAAAAAGAGCGGCCTTATTACAACTTTAAGCATAATAAAAATAATCCAAATTAAATGCTAAACTTATTAAATCCGGCAATCAATCTTCATGGCCACTCTGAATCCCGCCCAGCTCCAAGTCCACCAACTAGGGCTCACCTGCAAGGATGGAATAGGAAGGGGTGAGTTTGGGAAACTCAGTGCATACAGAAACCCATCCAAAGCCCAAATCAGCTAGAGCCCATTGGGCCTAAGCCCTATTCAGATAACAGTACACAGTGGACCGAAGCCCTTTTCAGAATACAATAGCAAGGCCTTAGCCCCTTTTTACATAACAGTGTAGCCCATAGGCCCAGTTCAGTAACATAGGTAACAATAGTAGTAATGCATGCAAACCCATCTGGGGAGACTACTCAACCCACCAACCGCTACACTGCCCCCGTACCAGCCCTACACTCCATGTGGGGAATATCTCAACCCACCCAGCCCTACACTCCACAGTTGCAGCAACGCTGCTCAAATATCAGTAAGTTGAGGCAAAGCCTCTAGTACGTGGATGAACCACTTTCAATACTTCCTCCATCAATACCCCAATCCCATGCAACAATATTAATAAAAGCATATCATGTAAAATACAGTATTAATCAATCATGCAGTTAGCCAATTTAAACCCTAGGGGCATATCGGTAATTTTGCTTTTTAGGGGTAATTCTCGTAACTTAGCAACAACACAAGCTACTTCAGTAATTTTCAACAGTTTTATGCAGTTTGGTTCCACCATCTAACTAAAAGGCTAATTTTCCCACCTCTTACCCATATTGGTCCGTAAGCCCATTGGGCCCAATTTTTGGCCCATCGAGGCCCTCTTTTTCCGAAGTACGTTAAGGCGTCACACAAACTTACTTACCACCTTGCGGTGCTAGATCTAACAATTACTCTACGTCTTGAGAGCATTCGCATACCCACAAGTCCATGAAATGCCAGAATTTTGGCATTTCGGCTTTTGCCGAATTGAACTAAGAAAGGGTGTTCGGTACACACCTGATTCGCGACGACTGCTACTGAGATCTCTTCCGATGTCCTACAATTGATTAGCATAGTTCTTATTTACAAACTATAATCACTAAACCCCAAAACTAACTCATCCATGCTCAAACCATGTCCCTAAAAGCCTTTGAAACCTTACCTTTTTGCCAAAATCGATAGCTAGCTCCGAATCTGATTGCTCCAACAACCCACGCCTTCAATCCAACACTTAAGAAGACACTAATCATTGACAGAAAACGTTAGTTAAAAACCCTTAGAGCCACATGTCCAAATCGACAGCCTCCCTAGATTTTAGAGACTTCGGCTTTTCCTAACTTTGTAAAATAGGACTAGATCTGAGATGATGAACACTTACCCCTTACTCCTTTTTGATCTCCACGCAATCTGGTGCAGATTTATCTTTCAAACGATGGTAGAACTCGACTCCCGGAGTTTTGAAGTTTCGGCTATAAGCCCCCCAAATCTATGGTTTTTCGGCTTTTGGGTGATGAAGGAGATGACAATGTGAAACTATAACCTGGATGTAGAATTGCCGACAGGTCTCTAGAGTTTAGAAAGAATAATCGTTGATTAATGGAAACACAATGTTAAAGGGTTTGGCTTTGAAGAAATCGGTACCAGTAATGTGTGTTCAAGATTTTGACTTTTATGGATTCGGCAAAAGTATTGATGAACAGCAAAATTGATGAATGGTTTTGAAGAAGAAAAATAGAAAAAGAAGAATAGAGAGAATGGTGGTTTCGGCTAGAAAGGAAAAGAGAGAAAAGAACAACCCTAAGGTGTTTCAGCAAAAGAAAACGGCACCACTCAATACCCTAAGTGCCGAAATACTAACCTCATAACCCTCTGCCGATTTTTCCCTCTTCAATTCCCAAAATTTGGCCAACCCCTAGCCTCTCTCCAAATCCCTTAAATCTCTCCCCTTATCACTCCTTAATCCAAGCGTTTGGACAGATTCAAACTCTCCTTTAGCAGACTCCAACTGGACTCCAACACTACCCCTCCTGCACTTAAAAATAAATGCATCTATTTGTCAACACAGGGAATCGATCCCATGCCTTCCCCAATGCTCCACACGCCACCTTTTTAGGAGCCTAGTGGCGTCACCCTTGCCACTTTACTAAGGCTCTTTTTGTGATGCAATTTACCCATAACTCTATACAAGGGCCATCTAACCAGAACCCCTAACTCCTAAGTCCAAAAATTCAAAAATTCAACCGGGTTTTGGCCACCACATGGGCCTTCTATAAGCCCATTTACCTACTCAAAATATTAATTTCACATCCAAATACAAAATTTTAAAATCTTTACAAAATATTGAAAACTGCGAATAAATTCGAAAATCAGGATGTTACAACTCTACCCTCCTTAAAGAAATTTCGACCCCGAAATTTTACCTTATTAGAACAGTTGAGGGTGCTGTTGACGCATAGCCTCCTCAGTCTCCCAAGTAGCTTCTTCTTTGCCATGGTTTCTCCAAAGTACTTTCACTAGTGGAATTGATTTCCTTCTCAACACCTTGATGTCACGATCAAGTATTTGCACAGGTTCCTCTTCGAAGGTTAAATCTGACTGTACCTCGATTTCTGCAACTGGTATGATATGAGTTGGGTCAGATCGATACCGCCTCAGCATGGATACATGAAAAACGTCGTGGATACGATGCAGTTCTGGTGGTAACTCTAGCTGATAAGCCACTGGTCCAACCCGCTTAACAATTCGGTAAGGCCCAATAAACTGTGGGCTCAACTTACCCTTCTTACCAAATCTCAAAATTTTCTTCCAAGGGGAAACCTTCAAGAAAACCATATCCCCAACAGCGAACTCAATCTCTTTGCGCTTCAGATCTGCATACGACTTCTGTCTATCGGATACCTCCTTTAACCGATCCCTTATCAGCCTAACCTTGCTTTCCGTGTCTGCCACCAATTCCGGTCCAAGCACTTGTCGTTCAGCCAACTCTGTCCAACACGTCGGCGTACGACATCTTCGCCCATAGAGCGCCTCATATGGTGCCATCTGAATACTTACTTGATAGTTATTATTGTAAGCAAACTTCACCAATGGCAAGTAGTCCTCCCAACTTCCACGAAAATCAATGATACAACCTCTCAACATATCCTCCAGAACTTGAATAACCCTTTCTGACTGTCCATCTGTCTGTGGGTGAAAAGCGGTGCTAAAACCAATCGTGTACCCAAGGCTTCCTGCAACTTCTGCCAAAACCGAGATGTAAACCTAGGGTCTCGATCAGAAATTATCGACACTGGCACCCCATGCAGTCGCACTACCTCCGCCACATATAACTTGGCCAACTTTTGCAGTGAGTAGTCGGTACGAATAGGTATGAAATGAGCAGATTTTTTTAACCTATCCACAACCACCCACACCGAATCTTTCTTGGTGGGTGTCAAAGGTAACCCACTCACAAAGTCCATTGTTACTCTTTCCCACTTCCATAGCGGAATTTTCACAGGTTGCAGTAATCCCAAAGGCAATTGGTGCTCAGCCTTAACCTGCTGGCACGTCAGACATTTCCCAACAAATTCAGTCACCTCTCGTTTTAATCCGGGCCACCAGTACACCTCTTGCAAGTTTCGGTATAACTTATTCCCCTCAAGATGCATGGCACAGAGTCCACCATGAGCCTCTTTTAGAATTAACTGCCTCAATTCAGGGTCCTTTGGAATACAAACCCTTCCACGAAAGTACAGAACTCCTTCAGTGTTCAACCCAAAATCCTTGTTCTCACCACTCTTAACTTGCTGGAATCGAAGAGCTAATGAATCGTCCTTCAACTGTTTTTCCTTAATCTGCTCAGTCCAAGTAGGCCTTACTTGC
This sequence comes from Gossypium hirsutum, assembly GCF_007990345.1. Lineage (NCBI taxonomy): Eukaryota > Viridiplantae > Streptophyta > Magnoliopsida > Malvales > Malvaceae > Gossypium > Gossypium hirsutum. Next base: position 50,531,211 of record NC_053428.1, on the reverse strand, counting down.
AGTTCTGCCAACAAGCTTCCATCGTCGTACAGACTTAATCGTGCGAACAAGGCTCTCAAATCAGTAACAACCCTTCGACTCAACGCATCCGCCACCACATTAGCCTTTCCTGGGTGGTACTCTATCGAACCGTCGTAGTCTTTAAGCAATTCCACCCATCTTCGTTGCCTAAGGTTCAACTCCTTCTGAGTCAACAAATACTTTAGGCTCTTATGATCTGTGTATATGATGCACTTTTCCCCATATAAGTAGTGTCTCCAAATTTTTAACGCAAAAATCACCGCTGCTAGCTCCAAATCATACGTAGGGTAATTCACCTCATGAGCCTTAAGCTGTCACGATGCATAAGCGACCACCTTGCCCTCTTGCATCAGTACGCAACCTAACCCCACATGCGACGCATCGCTGTATACAGTAAAGTCCTTCCCAGACACCGGTTGAATTAACACTGGCGCTTCGGTCAATACCTTTTTCAACCGATCAAAAGCTTTTTGCTGTTTCTCGGTCCAGAGAAATGGTACTCCTTTCCTTATGAGTTTTGTCAAGGGTGCCGCCATCACCGAGAAACCCTCCACAAACCTTCTATAGTAACCTGCTAACCCTAGAAAACTCTGAATTTTTGATACCGACCTAGGTGGCTTCCATTCCAGAATTGCTTCAATTTTACGAGGATCCACCTTAATCCCCTCAGTAGAGACCACATGCCCTAAGAAGGTTACCTCCCTCAACCAGAATTCACACTTCCTGAATTTCGCATAGAGCTCCTTTTCCCTTAACACTTGCAGCACAATACGAAGATGCTCATCATGCTTTGCCTCTGTTTCAGAGTATAGCAGGATATCGTCGATAAAGACGACTACGAACCGATCCAAGTAAGGTTGGAATACTCGATTCATCAGATCCATAAAAGCTGCAGGTGCGTTCGTCAGCCCAAACGGCATGACCACAAACTCATAATGTCCATATCGAGTTCAGAATGCTGTCTTATGGATATCCCCTTCTTTTACCCTTAGCTGATGGTATCCAGAACGAAGATCGATTTTGGAGAATACCGAAGCTCCCCTAAGTTGATCGAATAGATCGTCAATCCTTGGTAGTGGATACTTATTCTTAATCGTCAGTTTGTTCAACTGGCGGTAATCAATGCACATGCGCATCGTTCCGTCCTTTTTCTTCACAAACAGGACCGGTGCTCCCCAACGAGACACACTAGGCCTCATGAAGCCTCTATCTAACAACTCTTGAATTTGAGCCTTCAGTTCCACTAACTCCTTCGGTGCCATCCTATAGGGTGCAATAGATACTGGAGCTGTTCCCGGCAACAAATCGATTCCAAACTCAACTTTTCGATTCGGAGGTAATCCAGGAAGCTCTTCCGAAAAAACATCCCGAAATTCCCTAACAGTTCTGATGGTCTCCACAGTCAGATCCTCAGTTTCAGTTTGGCTTACCAAAGCCAGATATGCCTCGCACCCCTTGCGCATCAGTTTCTCAGCCCTCAACGCCGATACTACATTGGATAAGTAATCCCTTCGTTCTCCAATAATCATTACCTCTTCATCATTGACAGTCCTTAACACCATCCGCTTAGCTGCACAATCCAACGTTGCCTTATGCTTGGTCAACCAATCCATCCCTAGTATCAAATCGAATTCTTCAAGCGGTAACTCCATCAGATCCCCACAAAAAACCCCGCCTTGAATCTCCAGAGGCACCTCCTTGAAGAGTTTCTCTACCTTAACCGAATGACCTAAAGGACTTATCACAGACACCCCACATACAGTCTCCTCGAAGTGCATACCCAGTACCCCAAAAATGTTATATGCCACATATGAATGGGTTGATCCCCCATCAATCAGAGCAGTATAAGGTACACCATATATAAAAAATGTACCAGTTATGACATCAGGTGCGTCACCCTCCTCGCGGCGAGAAGCAGCATACACCAAAGCTGGCTGACGAGCATTCGCGTTACCAATACCCCTGCCGGGTGCCCCACGTCCACGGCCATTACCACGCGACCTTGTCCACGACCTCTTGGCAGCGACGGTCCATTCCTCACAGGTTGAGCCGGTCGCACAGCCCCTTGTTCGGCCACCTGAGCCTGAGTGGCCCTCCTAGGACAATCCTTAATGCTATGCTCCTTAGACCCACAACGAAGACAAGCCCCAGAACGCTTCCAGCACTCTCCTTGATGCATTCTCCCACAATCCCCACAAGCTTGCGGTCTACCTGTGTTCACCGGAACTGCTCGAACCGGTTCCTCCATCCTAGCTCTCTTAACATTTCGATTTGCAGCACCCGCTGGTCTAGTATCCCTCTTGAACTGATTCCGATCCCTACCACAATTCTTCCGTTTGGTTTGTTTCACCTCCTCGGCTATCTGAGCCTTCTCTACTAGTGCAGCGAAACCTCGCTTTCTCTACGGAGCTATGAGCACCCTTAACTCATCTCTGAGGCCATCCTCAAAACGGACGCTGCGCTCGTATTCGGTGGAAACAATGCCATTAGCATACCGACTCAATCGTAGAAACTCCGCCTCATATTTAGCAATGGTCTTATTTCCCTGAGTCAGATTCAAGAACTCCTTTCTGCGTGCATCCACATGGCTAGCTCTGACATATTTTGCCTTAAAGGTCTGTTTGAATAGCTCCCATGTTACCCTCTCAGCTGGGGTACCCTCTCTCACAGTAATCCACCACTGATACGCTTCATCCCGCAGCAACGAAACCGCCCCTTTCAACTTCTGTTCTACTGAGCAGTCCAGGTCATCCATGATCCGCTCTGTGGCTTCCAACCAGTACTCAGCCACATTTGGGGCCACTCCAGATATGCCCCTAAAAATCTCAGCTCCGTTGGCCCGAAGTCGTTCAGAAATGGACCCCCTATTCATGGGCCCGATGTTAGCTCCAGCCACCCTTTCCAAAACCCTCAACATGGCCTGAGACAAACGTCATCCCCTGCGGCCCGGTCATTCGGCCCATTTTCATTGACCGGTGGTGGACGTGCCTCGCCAGCTGGTATGTGTTCAGATGACGCAGATCCAGCTTGGGTGCTACCTCGGCCTCGACCACGGCCTCTTCCCCGAGTAACCCTTGTACTCATAACGATTTATCTGTTTACGAATTTTATGACCTTAGTTTACTGGTTTCACTATTTATTACAGAATGTCTTATGCACAGATAGAGTTTCAGAGTTATTTTCGCGCAATCACAATTTAGCTACGGTCCCAGTTTTGTAGCCCTAATACTACATTATCAATAGCACTATCTCTAAGGCTCAGTACTATCTATAGTATTATTTCTAGTCCAGTTCCATATAAATATTTAAAGCAGAAAAAGAACACTTACAGACTTGGTGCCGAGGATTCAGTGTGCCACTTCCTTATCAGTCCATTTAAAAAAAATTTAAAAGAAAACCCATATTTTTGTTTACCGACAATAAAAAGATTTGATTTGAAAACACTTTTATTTTAGAACTATTGATTTAACCCCGTTTAACAATAGAAAAACTTTGAACATCTTCAAAAACTTATAGAAAAACTTTTTTTTGAAAAGATTTTCAGACCCGATCCACAGCCGAGTTGTTGCAACCAGGCTCTGATAACACTAAATGTAACACCCCAAACCCGGCCCAGACGTTACGGCCGAATTTAGCATGTCACATGGAGATGTTTCAAAAAAACATGTGTTTATCTAAATTCTTTGTTTAGAGTTTAGCAAAAATCTGTTCTTGTTTTAAGTTAAAGTGAATGGAAGCTGTGCACCAGGTAGGAAGCCAGAAAAGAGGAGGTGAGTCTTATAGGACCGCTTAAGTACCAAGCTCTTCCCGGATCCAATCCTAGACATGTACACATCCATTGCCACACTTAAAGCAGGTTACGTGCCTACGAACATTAAAACAAGTTTAAGTCTGCTTAAAATAGTTATTTTCTTGGAAAAACATTTACTTTGCAGAAACTTTGCGCGTCATCGTGATCTTTTAAAAACAAGTAGTTTTTTTTATAAAACGAACCCTAGTGCTAACCAGTTTAATAATCCCAAAAATAAAATTAATGAAAAAGAGCGGCCTTATTACAACTTTAAGCATAATAAAAATAATCCAAATTAAATGCTAAACTTATTAAATCCGGCAATCAATCTTCATGGCCACTCTGAATCCCACCCAGCTTCAAGTCCACCAACTAGGGCTCACCGGCAATGATGGAATATGAAGGGGTGAGTTTGGGAAACTCAGTGCATACAGAAACCCATCCAAAGCCCAAATCAGCTCGAGCCCATTGGGCCTAAGCCCTATTCAGATAACAGTACACAGTGGACCGAAGCCCTTTTCAGAATACAGTAGCAAGGCCTTAGCCCCTTTTTACATAACAGTATGGCCCATAGGCCCAGTTCAGTAACATTGGTAATAATAGTAGTAATGCATGCAAACCCATCTGGGGAGACTACTCAACCCACCAACGGCTACACTGCCCCCGTACCAGCCCTACACTCCATGTGGGGAATATCTCAACCCACCCAGCCCTACACTCCACAGTTGCAGCAACGCTGCTCAAATATCAGTAAGTTGAGGCAAAGCCTCCAGTACGTGGATGAACCACTTTCAATACTTCCTCCATCAATACCCCAATCCCATGCAACAGATATTAATAACAGCATATCATGTAAAATACAGTATTAATCAATCATGCAGTTAGCCAATTTAAACCCTAGGGGTATATCGGTAATTTTACTTTTCAGGGGTAATTCTCGTAACTTAGCAACTACACAAGCTACTTCAGTAATTTTCAACAGTTTTATGCAGTTTGGTTCCACCATCTAACTAATAGGCTAATTTGCCCATCTCTTACCCATATTGGTCCGTAAGCCCATTGGGCCCAGTTTTTGGCCCATCGAGGCCCTCTTTTCTGAAGTACGTTAAGACGTCACACAAACTTACTTACCACCTTGCGGTGCTAGATGTAACAATTACTATACGTCTTGAGAGCATTCGCATACCCACAAGTCCATGAAATGCCAAAATTTTGGCATTTCAGCTTTTGTCGAATTGAACTAAGAAAGGGTGTTCGGCACACACCTGATTCGCGACGACTGCTACTGAGATCTCTTCCGATGCCCTACAATTGATTAGCATAGTTCTTATTTACAAACCATAATCACTAAACCCCAAAACTTACTCATCTATGCTCAAACCATGTCCCTAAAAGCCTTTGAAACCTTACCTTTTTGCCAAAATCGATAGCTAGCTCCGAATCCGATTGCTCCAACAACCCACGCCTTTAATCCAACACTTACGAAGACACTAATCATTGACAAAAAATGTCAGTTAAAGACCCTTAGAGCCACATGCCCAAATCGACAGCCTCCCTAGATTTTAGGGACTTCGGCTTTTCCTAACTTTGTAAAATAGGACCAGATCTGAGATGATGAACACTTACCCCTTACTCCTTTTGATCTCCACGCAATCTGGTGCAGATTTATCTTTCAAACGACGGTAGAGCTCGACTCCCGGAGTTTTGAAGTTTCGGCTATAAGCCCCCAAATCTATGGTTTTTCGGCTTTTGGGTGATGAAGGAGATGACAATATGAAACTATAACCTGGATTTAGAATTGCCGACAGGTCTCTAGAGTTTAGAAAGAATAATCGTTGATTAATGGAAACACAATGTTAAAGGGTTTGGCTTTGAAGAAATCGGTACCAGTAATGTGTGTTCAAGATTTCAGCTTTTATGGATTCGGCAAAAGTATTGATGAATAGCAAAATTGATGAATGGTTTTGAAGAAGAAAAATAGAAAAAGAAGAATAGAGAGCATGGTGGTTTCGGCTAGAAAGGAAAAGAGAGAAAAGAACAACCCTAAGGTGTTTCAGCAAAAGAAAACGGCACCACTCAATACCCTAAGTGCCAAAATACTAACCTCATAACCCTCTACCGATTTTCCCTCTTCAATTCCCAAAATTTGGCCAACTCCTAGCCTCTCTCCAAATCCCTTAAATCTCTCCCCTTATCACTCCTTAATCCAAGCGTTTGGACAGATTCAAACTCTCCTTTTGCAGACTCCACCTGGACTCCAACACTACCCCTCCTGCACTTAAAAATAAATGCATCTATTTGTCAACACAGGGAATCGATCCCATGCCTTCCCCAATGCTCCACACGCCACCTTTTTAGGAGCCCAGTGGCGTCACCCTTGCCACTTTACTAAAGCTCTTTTTGTAACACCCCGTACCCGAGACCATTGCCGGAGTCGGACACGAGGGGTTCACAGACCAAATTCGCTTACTATCGCAGTCCATTTTAAAATTTTCCCGGCAGTTGGCTAACTGCGACACTGTCATCTTAAAAATCATATCTTGAGTTTCACAACTCGAAAATCAGTTTTGTAATTTTTCCCTGAAACTAGACTCATATGACCATCTACATATTTTTTTCTAGAATTTTTGGTCGGGCCAATTAGTACATTTTATTAGTCAAAGTCTCCCATGTCACAGGGATCGACTACACTGACCTTTGCGCATTACGACTTGGATATCTCCCTGCACAGAGCTTCAATACTGATTCCGTTTGTTTCTATAGAAACTAGACTCAGAGAGGAATCTATAAATATATGGAATGACTCCTAATTATCTCTGGTTAATTTATAATGAATTTCCAAAGTCGGAACAGGGAATCCAGAAACTGTTCTAGCCCTGTCTCACGAGAACCTGAATATCTCTTAACATACTGTCCATATGATCATTTCGTTACTTTTCTATGAAAATAGATTCATCAAGGTTCGTTTACATAATTTATTAATTATTTAATTCCAATCCTACTATTTTTAGTGATTTTCCAAATCTACATCACTGCTGCTGCCAGCATCTGCCTTTAAGGTAGACTTTACCTATTTCATAGTTTCCATGATTCAACTAGCCCTTTTAGCATAAATAGCACAAATTATGATAGTGATTAACCATTCCATACCAAATGATTATAACATTATGCTCAAACATATATAAGCCATTTTTGCATGGCTATATACATTAACCAAAATATTCTTCCGCCACTAGTCTATTTTATACATGCCATAAGATAATCCGAAACATAGCAGTACCAAACAGTGGATAGTGATAGTGTGACTAGTTGCTGACGATCCCGAGCCTGTAGCTTCGCAATGAGATCTCGATCGCTAATGTACGTCAATTCTGACTATTCGACCAATTTCCCTTTTTCCACGATCCGACTTTGTTTCCATAAGCTCTTGATGCTCAATCAACAATTTTTAACTTCAAATTTGCAAACAGCAATGTCATCACTTTACATAACAGAAATTAAATTTCATTACTTAAACTATCCACGACAATCACCTTCCGAGCACCTTAATTTTCTTTAAGCTAAACCACCTCATAGTATACATTTACACATTCGGCTAATTATAAAACAAATCAGCACTCATAACCGAATCATTGACTAAAATCACATTCTGTAATATGCTTTTAAATAATTTCAATATTTATTAACATCTAAAACTAATTTGCTTGGGGTGCCATGAATTATTCAAATCGGCCGAATATCATTGAATCTCTAAAATCATGCTTTAACCACTTGGCCGAGTTTCACATTTCAAAGCGACATATATATTATTCAAAGTATTTAACAACACTTAAAAATCCAAAACCATAAAACTCAATTCATATAACACCAACTCAATGCTAATCACCCTAGGCACATTCGGCACTAGCACAAGCACACACACATTTAACTTTTCTAAATTCAACTTTAACAAGCTTCCTATGCTTCCATGATAAAAACCGAATGCTCATCTTACCACCAACATGCATATTTAATTATCTCAAGCCTCTCTAATCAATTTTATTCATAATAGCATGAACTCAACAATCCATTACTCATACAAACACATAACCGAAAACCTTACTCATTCCAAAATTCAAATCTCAACTTGGTCACAAAAATAACTTGATATTCACCAACACAACATCAACACCAAGCAAGAATGATGCATCCATGGCGAGTGTCATTTCCATCACATAGCAAGATTTAGACCATGGGCTAGGTAGAACTCAAGCTAACAACTAAAACATGCATGCATCTCATGGAACATCATCAAACATACCTTAGCCTAGTTACATGCATGGCCGAACCTCTTCAATCTTTCTTCTTCCTTCCTCCTTAAAATTTTCGGCCAAGGATGAACCAAAGGATGACACTTTTTTTTTTGTTTTTCTTTCCTTCAACTCACGGCAAGGGGGGGGGACAATCACATGTCCTTTCTTTTTTTTTTTTGTTTCTCATCCTACTAACACTAATATTTTATTGCCATGCTGTTTATTTTATTGTTTCCTCCCATGATGCACCAACACATGTCTATGACATGTTTTGCCCATCACCCTTTGTCCATCTAATGTCATGGCCGGCCACTACTAGATGGGGGGGGAAATTGACATGCAAGTCCCCCTTTTTCAACATGCACTAATAGGTCCTTATGTTTTGATCTATCACATTTCAAAAATGTCACACATAAGCCCTATTGACTAAATTCACATGAAATTTACTAAATCGAAGCTTAAATTTTCACACATTTATTTTAGACATAAATATCATGTTCAAATAATTTGGTTACTCGGTTTAGCGGTCCCGAAACCGCTTTCCGACTAGGGTCAAATTAGGGGTGTCACAACTCTCCCCCTTTAGGGATTTTGTCCCCGAAAATTTCCACCGATGCATAGTTTAGGATAACGTCCTCTTATTGAATTATATTCATATAAACATTAGCTCATCGATGGCAATTGTAATTCATTATTGATTTCACATCGATCTATAAAATCATTTTCTTATCTTAAAACAAATACATAAACATTTCTACAGGTATGCACAAATATCTCATTTTCTTGTTTTCATAAGCAATAATCACTTAACTTAATTCACAAATGCATTTCAAACACATATTAAGCACATATTAACATGTATAATTCACATCATCAACCCACATTTTCATTCATGAATAAGCTGTAACCTAACCGAAAGTACACATATACTCAAACATCCCAATAAATATCCTTTATAACTTTATCACATCTCAATATTCAACTTAACTCATTTCCAAAAGAAAAGTCAACTTCCACGTACCTGAACATTTAGTTCATTTAGCACATTCATCATAGTTAACGTTACCCGTTACAGTCGAATAGGCATAAGCCTAATATAATACACTGGCATGAGATTTATTCTAGCGCATAACTCGTATATCCAAAATTATCAACATTCATCAAAATTCTTTCAAACTTTCGAATGTCGAAACTTAATCAAAATAATTTCTTGAACAAGATTAACAAAATAGTGTCCATTCAGCAATAGCACATATAGCTCTTACAATGCCATATCCTAGATATGGTCTTACTATTCTCACATATCGAGCCGATGCCATGTCCCAGACATGGTCTTACACACTATCTCAAATCAATCCTTCGTCCGAAACGAGGTCTTACATGAATTCCATTCACACCTTATAGTGCCACTGACACTGATCTTCTTTTTTTTTTTTTTTTTTTGTTTCCAAGGAATTCGCTACCACATAGTTGACAATTAGTCCACGGTTACAGAGCAACGTCACCAGCATGATTACTCTTCGAGGTTTAGAACGGATATATTACTAGCACGAATGCTCTTCGGAACTTAGCCCGGATACATCACTAGCACGAATGCTCCTCGGGACTTTATCGGATATATCACTAGCATGAATGCTCCTCGGGACTTAGCCCGGATACATCACTAGCACAATGCTCTTCGGAACTTAGTCGGATATGGTTCAATTAGCACAAAGCCTTCGGGACTTAGCCCGGACATCATTCAAATACCATGCACATTTACAACAAATCATGGCACATTCGTATTCATTTTCGTTAGCAAACTCAAACACAAGACACTTATCCTTCTTGCAATTTCGCTAATAGCCACATCACAAAGAGCATGATTTTGATTTGCTTAAACATGATCTAATCAAATCATCAATTTAGCTCTATTACTCAAGAACTTACCCTTTCCGCTATCCGAAATCGACTCGGTAAGGTCGACTTA
>NC_053428.1:50472233-50520639 GCF_007990345.1 Gossypium hirsutum | reverse complement strand
TTGTTTTTCTTTTCTAAGCTCTTCGGCTTTACAAGCTCGCTCGACAAGTACTACGAACTCTCGTATTGCAAGAACGCCAACGAACATTTTTATATCTTCATTCAGCCCATCCTCGAAGCGTTTACACATAATAGCCTCGGACGAAACACATTCCCGAGCGTATCTACTATGTCTAACAAATTTTCACTCGTAATCAGTAACTGACATAGAACCTTGCTTAAGCTCAAGAAATTCCTTCCATTTTTTATCAACAAATCTCTGACTGATATACTTTTTCCGAAACTCAGTTTGGAAAAACTCCCAAGTTACTTGCTCTCGGGGCACAACAGAAGTCAGAGTACTCCACCAATAGTAGGCAGAATCGCGTAGCAAGGAGATAGTACACTTTAGGCATTCATCGGGTGTACAAGATAGCTCATCGAGTACCCGGATAGTGTTGTCCAACCAAAATTCAGCTTGCTCGGCATCGTCGCTATCCGTAGCCTTAAATTCAGTAGCCCCATGTTTTCGGATTCTGTCAACTGGGGGCTTATTTGACCTTATTTGGTCAGTTACCGGAGGTATTGTAGGTGCGGGGGTGGTATTAGTTGGGAATGGAGGTTGTGGAACAGCCGTATTAGTTCGAATGTATTGGTTGAACCAATCATTCATCACGCTATAGAAAGCTTGTCTAGCTTCATCATTCGGGTTACTAGCATTAGGTTGAGAGTCCGCCCGTGCTGTCCCTTGTGCGGGAGCAGGCGCCACACTCTCAAGATCATCAGCTACCTCTCGGTCGGGTTCGGGATCCATTACTATAAATTAACACATTTGCAAATGTCAGAAATCACCACACTATCCAATAATCACATAAAATGGCATGTATAGCTAGACCCAACGCATTACGGTAGTCCTAGAATCTACTAAACCGTAGCTCTTATACCAATCAAATGTAACACCCCGAATCCGAGACTGACACCGGAGTCGAACACGAGGTGTTAACAGACTTTAAACCCCTTATAAAAAATTTCCCAGACACTGCCAATCTGCGTACTAGTCTCTTTAAAAATCATATCTTAAGTTTCACAACTCAAAAATCAGTTTCGTGATTTTTCCCTGAAACTACACTCATATGCCCATCTACATATTTTTTTCTAGAATTTTTGGTCGGGCCAATTAGTACAGTTTATTAGTCAAAGTCTCCCATTTTACAGGGATCGACTACACTGACCTTTGCTCATTACGACCTGGATATATCCCTGAACAGAGCTTCAATACTGATGCCGTTTGTTTCTATAGAAACTAGACTCAGAGAGGAATCTATACATATATGGTATGACTCCTAATTATCTCTGGTTAATTTATAATGAATTTCCAAATTCGGAACAGGGAATCCAGAAACCGTTCTGGCCCTGTCTCACGAGAACCTGAATATCTCTTAACATACTGTCCGTATGATTGTTTCGTTACTTTCCTATGAAAGTAGATTCATCAGGGTTTGTTTACATAATTTATTCACTATTTAATTCCCTTCCTACTATTTTTAGTGATTTTCCAAATCTACATCACTGCTGCTGTCAGCATCTGCCTTTAAGGTAGACTTTACCTATTTCATGGTTTCCATGATTCAACTAGCCCTTTTTGCATAAATAGCACAATTTATGATAGTGATTAACCATTCCTATGGCTAATCCTTGTCAAGCATATCCACACCGAATGATTATAACATTATACTCAAACACATATAAGCCATTTTCGCATGGCTATCCAAAATTATACAAGTCCAAAGGGTCCACGACCCACAACAAACGGGTAGTCCTATACATGCCATTTCGAAGTTCAACCAAAATTGTACCAAAAGAGGGCTTTGATAGTGTGGGCGACTTCGACTTCAAGATCCCGAGTCCGATAGCTGGAGAACCAATCTATAAAACAGAGGAGCAATGAAACGGAGTAAGCAATTTATGCTTAGTAAGTTTTGAGCAAGGAATTCCAGCACAACAAAAGTATAGCATTCATATAGCTAAACGGATAATTTCATATGCACAAATTTTCGATATCATACTTGCTTCACATACCAACCCTTATGTACATACACAAAAGATCAACTCAGCCAAAGGCCGGTAGCTCGTTTATTAACTGAGCGAATACTTATTTGTAAGGGCTCAACTAAATTCAAGCACATACGAAACATACCTCAATGTTGGGATGTTTCTAGAGTATTAGCTGAAATTTTTACAGCAAGATCATTCATTCCCAAATCACGTACCTTCAGAATTTAACCGGATATAGCTCCTCGTTCAAATGCCTTCGGGACATAGCCCGGTTATAGTAACTCGCACAAATGCCTTCGGGACTTAACCCGGATTTAATAACTCGCACAAGTGCCTTCGGGCTTAGCCCGGAATTACTATCTCGCACAAATGCCTTCGGGCTTAGCCCGGAATTTGTATCTCGCACAAATGCCTTCGGATCTTAGTCCGGATATTGTCACATAGCACAAAGCCTTCGGGACTTAGCCCGGACATCATTCAAATAACCATGCACATTTAACAATAAATCATAGCACATTCGTGTTTCATTTTCGTTAGCAAAACTCAAACACAAGACACTTATCATTCTTGTGATTTCGGCTCAATAGCCACACACAAAGAGCATGATTTTGATTTGCTTAAAACATGATCTAATCAAATCTTAATTTAAGCTCTCTTACTCAAGAACTTACCTCGAGTGTTGTCGAACGATTCCGATAGCTATTCGACCACTTTTTCCTTCCCTTTATCGGATTTAGTTCCCCTTTGCTCTTGAGCTTAATTAAACAAATAAATTGATTTAATCATTTGAGCATCGAAAAGAGGAACACAAGGCACTTAGCCCATATTTATACATTAGACATTAAGGTCACATATGTACGGAATCATGAATCAAACTCAACATTTTTTTTGCTAATTTTTTTTCCCCTTGGCCGAATATGCATGTCTACTTTGGGGCCGATTTCAACACTTAATACATTCTACAAGTATGGTCACTTGTATTGACTAAACACCCTTTTGTTTCAAGTTCAAAACTTGGCTAATACACACATATATACACTAGTAAAGCATCTTCTCCCTTTCCATCAATTTAGCACATGCATTACTCATTAACCTACAAAAATTATATTCGGCCTTAGCACACAACTTGCTAGCCGATTCTTCCCCATCTAGCAACCAATGCACATATGTGCTCACTCAAAAATGCTAAAAAAAAGAGATTCAAGAATCATCAATCCACCATCACATGCATCATTAACAAGCTTCATATTTAGCATGCAATGGCATTAACACAAACTCCACCTGGGCCGGATCTTAACTCATCTTCATGCCTCATCACCACAACATCAAACATCAACCAAGAATGATGCATCCATGGCCGAGTGTCATTTCCATCACATAGCAAGATTTAGACCATGGGCTAGGTAGAACTCAAGCTAACAACTAAAATATGCATGAATCTCAAAGAATAATATCAAACATACCTCAATCGAGTTACATGCATGGCCAAACTTCCTCCTAATCCTCTTCCAAACCAAACATGAAGCAAGAACTCCTTCCTCCTTCCTTAGAATTTTCGGTCAAAAGAGGATGAAAAAGGATGAACAAGTTTTTCTTTTCCTTTCTTTAGCTCACGGCAATGGGGGGGGAAACAACCATTCATTTTTTTGTTTTTCCTTTCTTTATTACCCATACTCCTTATTTTATTTTTTTCCTACATACCTCACTAGGCCAACATGTTCCCAACATGTTTCCACCCATAGCATGGCCAACCACTAGCTCAAATTTTGGGTAATTTGACATGGAAACCCATCATTTTCACAACATGCATTAATAGACCATTTTAAATTAGCCTATCATATTTTCACCATGTCTCATATCGATCCCTATTTAATAATTTCTCATGCAATTGGCAAAATTGGAGAATGAAACTTCCACATACTCATGTACACACATAATAAGCATAGAATATGGAAATCAATTATTTTTTTATGACTCGGTTTTGTGGTCCCGAAACCACTTCCCGACTAGGGTCAATTTTGGGCTGTCGCAATTATGAACTCGTCATTGATTATCACCCAGGAAAGGCTAACGTGGTTGCCGATGCTTTAAGTCGTAAATCGCTGTTTGCCTTGAGAGCGATGGATGTACACCTGTCCGTTTCATCCGATAATGTGTTAGTAGCTGAATTAAAAGCCAAACCATTATTGATTCATCAAATACTTGAATCCCAGAAAGTCGACGATGAATTGGTTGCTAAACGAGCTGAATGTGTTTCAAATGTGGAATCAGAGGTTTGGATTGACGACAATGATTGCTTGACGTTCAAGGGTCGATTATGTGTTCCAAGAAATTTGAAACTTATTTCGATGATTTTGAATGAGTCTCACAGTAGTCGAATGTCAGTCCACCCGGGTAGTACAAAAATGTACAATGATCTGAAACGTCAATTTTGGTGGCTTGTTATGAAACAAGACATTTCTGACTTTGTTTCAAGGTGTTTGATATGTCAACAAGTGAAAGCAGAACATCAAGTGCCTTCAGGATTACTTCAGCCGATCATGATACCCGAATGGAAATGGGATCGAGTAACGATGGACTTTGTAACTGGCTTACCGTTGACACAGAGTAAGAAAGACTCAATCTGGGTTATTGTTGATAGATTGACGAAGTCTGCTCATTTTATCCCTGTTCGTACGGATTTCTCGCTCGATAAATTGGTAGAATTATATGTCTCCCAAATTGTCCGATTGCATGGAGTACCTATTTCTATTGTGTCGGATAGAGATCTGAGATTTACATCGCGATTTTGGAAGAAATTGCAAGAAGCATTGGGTACCAAGTTGCATTTTAGCACCGCTTTTCATCCCCAGGCTGATGGTCAATCTGAGCGGATAATTCAGATACTCGAAGACATGTTGAGATGCTGTATCCTAGAGTTTTTTGGTTCATGGGAAAGGTATTTGCCTTTGATTGAATTCGCTTACAACAATAGTTTTCAATCAAGCATTAAGATGGCACCTTACGAGGCTTTGTATGGTCGTAAATGCCGTACACCTTTGTTTTGGACCGAACTTAGTGAAAGTAAAATTTTTGGGGTTGATTTAATTAAAAATGCTGAGCAGAAAGTAAAAGTAATCCGTGAAAGTCTGAAAGCAGCTTCGGAACGTCAGAAGTCGTATGCGGATTTAAAAAGAAAAGACATTGAATATCAGGTTGGAGACAAAGTGTTTCTTAAAGTTTCACCTTGGAAAAAGGTGCTTAGATTTGGCCGTAAGGGCAAATTGAGTCCGAGATTCATCGGGCCATATGAAATATTTGAACGAGTTGGACCAGTCGCATACCGACTAATTTTACCCCCTGAGCTTGAAAAGATTCACAACGTCTTACATGTCTCGATGCTTCGACGATATAGGTCCGATCCATCGCACATAATTACTCCATCTGAGATCGAGATTCAATCTGATTTGAGTTACGAAGAAGAACCGCTTCGCATTTTAACATATGAAGTAAAAGAATTGCGAAATAAGAAAATCCCATTAGTGAATGCACTGTGGCATAAACACGGGGTCCAATAAGCTATTTGGGAACTTGAGGACTCTATGAAGGATCGATACCCTAATTTATTCGCTGGTAAGATTTTCGGGGACGAAAATTTCTTATGTGCGGGAGAGTTGTGACAACCCCAATTAGACCCTAGTCGGAATGTGGTTTCGGGACCACAAAACTGAGTCACAAAAATTCATTTTAATTTTTGTTGCATATATTTATGTGTGATAGTGTATGTAGGAAAAATTAAAAGTTTCAATTTAGTCTTAGGAATGTAAATTTTTCTTGAAAGGACTTAGTTGAAAAATTTAGAAAAGATGGAAGGTAATTTGTAAGGATCCAAAAACAATGAGGTGAGAAAGCTTGGGTTTGCATGTCAATTTACCTTTAAAGCATGTAGTGGCCGGCCATGAAATGATGCTATTCCACTAAGTCAAATTAAAAACAATTTTAATTGGCAAGTGATGTAATGAATTTATAAGAAAAGGATGAATAAAATAAGAAATAAAGGTAAGAGTGTGTTCATCTTCCTTACCTTCTTGCAAAGCCGAAACAAAAGGGAAAGAGGAAGGAATTTGTCTAGGGCATTCGGCTATCTTGGAGGTTAAATAAGGTAGGAGTTCATGTTATTTCTATTGATTTTTATGAGAATCTAGTTAGTAGTCAAGCTCTTATTGTAACCCATATGTTGATTTTTTTTTAGTTTTGGTGACAAATTGTGCATACGGTATTATTGGATAAATGCTAAAAGGATAGTGTTTTGATGTTTTGGATAGAAATATTAGAAAGGGGAAAATATGAGCTACCTAAATAGATATATGTGAATTTAAAAGATGGTATGAACAAATGTGGAGTTTTGCTAGTTTAGGATTATTCGGCCAAGTGTTTATGTGGTGGAAATTAAGTGTTAAATGAAATGAAAATGATATTATATGGGGGTATGTATATTCGGCCATATGAGTAAATATATAGATGATGTTAAATTTGATTATGTATAATGGGCCATATAGGGTACACATTGTGATATTAACTTTAATTCTCTATAATTGATCAAGTGGGTGATATTGGTTTATATGGTTAAATTTGATTTATGAATATGTACCTTGAAATAAAATATATCAGAGACTATGTTACTTTGGAAGTAAGAATGGATTCGGCATTGAGACAATCTATAAGTTTTAGTTAAGGTTCTAATGTTTTGAACAAGAATGGTTGTAAGATGAAACGAAAATTATTAAAATATATATGAGTAATTAACAAGGGTGGTTGCCGTGTATATAATATTTATGTGTGTTTTATTGAAATATTTATTGGGTTAATTATAGTAATTGGATCTTAGGTGATCAATAGTCGAATGGCTTAAAGTTAGTAAAAGCATAAGGTGAATAAAAATCAAATGTTGCCGTATGATTCTTTTGATATGAAACTATTAATGTTATGGGATATAAATAACTAGCAAGGTAATTAAACTAGTTAATTTATTTATTTAAGCTCAAGAACCCAAAGGAGGAGAATCAAGCAAGGGCAAAACAAAGTGTATCGAGTAGCCATTTGGAACCGTTTCATCCGACATAAAGTAAGTCTTTAAGCATTTTTTTAAGGTGGATTAGTTTGTATATAAATAATATTCGTGAATCATGAAAGAATTCCTTTTGTTAGATATTCTTTTGGAGTGATATTCATATTTATTAATGTGACCGTATATGCTATTTGAATTAAGTAAAATTGCCTTATCATAATGAGTTGACATATAGCACTATGTGTGCGGAATTAAATGGCACTATGTGTGCCGATTTGGATTTTGAAGCATGAGAGAATATTCAATGCACTATGTGTGCGGTTTACTATGGCACTATGTGTGCGAGTGTAATTAGCACTACGTGTGCAAATTCGGTTGATAATATAAAATGTGCATGAAAGAACGAAGTGATAGAACTACTAACTAAAGTATCGAATTTGAGACATGTGATGTGTATGTATAAATTTATCTAGTGCATCATTGTCCCATGCTTTATAGAAAATGGATCTAAATCATTTGGGTTGTTTTGGTATTTGATTTGATTGTAGGACTCAGCATGAGATTGAACCAAAAATCTAAGAAACTATAGCATAGCTTGGTATGGTTGGAGTAATTGATCTTGCATTATATGTTTTCTCTTATGATCTTTTATTAATGGACAGTAGTGTAATGCTTATGACTTACTGAGTTATATACTCATTTGGTGTGTTTACTTGTTACTTATTTAGGTTTCTTTGATCCATTTTGTGTGCTCGGGACCATCGTCGAAGTCATCACACCAGCTTGCAACATTTTGGTAACCTCTTTTTGGATGGTTTAAGTGAACATTGCGGCATGTATAGGCTAATAAGTATTCGTTCGAACTTTGATATGTATACTTTCAGCCATGCGAATATGGCTTAAATACTAAGTTTGGATTTGGTTATATTCAATCATGGTATAATATGTTTTGGCTATAATGTTTAATGCTATTAGTGAATAATATATATATTGTACATATGCT
Source organism: Gossypium hirsutum (assembly GCF_007990345.1). Lineage (NCBI taxonomy): Eukaryota > Viridiplantae > Streptophyta > Magnoliopsida > Malvales > Malvaceae > Gossypium > Gossypium hirsutum. Next base: position 50,512,556 of record NC_053428.1, on the reverse strand, counting down.
TGAGGATTGAAAATGCTAAGAAATCTTAACTATGTGTTTTTGGGGTGGTTCGAGTATGACACATTTATAATAATGATTAATTGCAATGTGGTTAATGTATATGATCTCAGTATTTAAATTGAGATAGCATAATGGGTCAGTTAGTTATATCCGAAAATAACAAGAAACTGTATGATACGGTTGTTATATGATGTAATCTTATGTAATGCTTTTTTATTGAATTTGATAATGATTAACTATGTATTTCGGCTATATATATGAACTAGGATCGTATATAGTAGTTTAGTGAACTATACATTATTAAAGATAAACTTAACAAAATGAAGATGATAGATGTAAATGCATAGTAATTTTACGAATAAGTATTTGCTTCGGTAATATCTCGTAACCCATTCTAGCGATGGAAACGGGTTAGGGGTGTTACATTCCATGTTTATTTTGGGGAAGAAGATGAGAAAATATGATTCTTTTCATCTTTTTAATTAATTAATTTAATGGAATTCCAATTTAGTCCCTAGCCTTTTTCCCATTTTCCATGGATGAATCATCTAAAAATATCTACATACTTTTTATTAATGGTCTAATTACCATATAAGGACCTTAAGTTTTGAATTCCATAGCTAATAGATTCTTTTAGCTACTAGAATTCAACTTTTGTATTTTATGCGATTTAGTCGTTCTCGTAAGTAAGGACATAATCGATAAAATTTTCTTATCATAATTTTCATGTGACATTTCTAGTATAATATGGATCATTTAATAAAATAAAAATAAATTTTATTTTTCAGCTAGGATTTGTGGTCCCGAGACCACTGTTTCTATTTCACCGAAATTGGGCTATTACAACTCTCCCCTTTAAGGATTTTTCGTCCTTGAAAATTTTACCAGTAAAGAGATTCAGACATTACTTTCTCGTGTTTCCATCCGGTTTCCAGGTAGCTTTCTTTATATAGTATCTTTGTCAAAGAACTTTTACTAAAGCTACCTTTATATTTTTCTACTTCACTTCACATGCCAGAATTTCAACTAGTCACTCACTATAAGTCATGCCAAGCTGAATTTCAATCTCTATTAGAGAAGTAAGAGATGACGGGTCTGATGTAACACCCTGATTTTGGGCCTAATCGAAACAGAGGTTTTGTAACAGCCCAAAATTGACCCTAGTCGGGAAGTGGTTTCGGGACCACAAAATCGAGTTATAAAAATAATTAATTTCCATATTCTATGCTTATTATGTGTGTACATGAGTATGTGGAAGTTTCATTCTCCAATTTTGCCAATTTCATGAGAAATTATTAAATAGGGATCGATATGAGACATGGTGAAAATATGATAGGCTAATTTAAAATGGTCTATTAATGCATGTTATGAAAATGATGGGTTTGCATGTCAAATTACCCAAAATTTGAGCTAGTGGTTGGCCGTGCTATGGGTGGAAACATGTTGGGAACCTGTTGGCCTAGTGAGGTATGTAGGAAAAAAATAAAATAAGGAGTATGGGTAATAAAGAAAGGAAAAACAAAAAAAATGAGTGGTTGTTTCCCCCCCCATTGCCGTGAGCTAAAGAAAGGAAAAGAAAAACTTGTTCATCCTTTTTCATCCTCTTTTGACCGAAAATTCTAAGGGAGGAGGAAGGAGTTCTTGCTTCATGTTTGGTTTGGAAGAGAATTAGGAGGGAGTTTGGCCATGCATGTAACTAGATTGAGGTATGTTTGATATTATTCTTTGAGATTCATGTATATTTTAAGTTGTAAGTTTGAAATCTACCTAGCCATGGTTCAAACTTTGTTAAATGATGGAGATGATATTCGGCCATGCATGTTACATTCTTGGTTGGTATTTTGATGTTTGATGTTGTGGTGATGAGGCATGAAGATGAGTTAAGATTCGGCCTAGGTGGAGTTTGTGTTAATGCCATTGCATGCTAAATATGAAGCTTGTTAATGATGCATGTGATGGTGGATTGATGATTCTTGAATCCCTTTTTTTTTAGCATTTTTGAGTGAGCACATATGTGCATTGGTTGCTAGATGGGGAAGAATCGGTTAGCAAGTTGTGTGCTAAGGCCGAATATAATTTTTGTAGGTTAATGAGTAATGCATGTGCTAAATTGATGGAAAGGGAGAGGATGCTTTACTAGTGTATAAATGATATAAAGATTTTAGAAATTATTTTTGGTTAGGTGTATGTATGATTAGGTATATTCGGCCATATGAGTAAATATATAGATGATGTTAAATTTGATTATGTATAATGGGCCATATAGGGTACACATTGTGATATTAACTTTGATTCTCTATAATTGGTCAAGTGGGTGATTAGTAAGGGTGATTGCCGAATATACTAACATACATATGCATGTGTAATTGGATTGTAAATATTTAGCAAGGCGGTTAAACTAGTTGATTTATTGATTAAGCTCAAGGAGTTAAAGGAGGAGAATTGAGCAAAGGGAAAGAAAAGATCATCGAGTAGCCGAGTTGGAACCATCTTACCCAACACAAGTAAGTCATTAAGCATATCTTTGGTATTGATTTAAAGGATCGTAATACCTATACCATTGTGTTTAATGAGATGAAATGTATACAAATGTATATGTAAGTAGAGATGAAATTTGTCGAATGTAAAAAGGAAGTGAAGCCTATTGAGTGGCTGGTTTTCAGCACTAAGTGTGCGGGCAATAAGTGTTCACGGTCATGAGATTAGCACTAAGTGTGCGGGTTTAAATTGTACAGCACTAAGTGTGCGAGTTTAAAGTGCATGGCGCTAAGTGTGCGCGTTGATTATTAAGCACTATGTGTGCGAACCCAATATATATTTTCTATAAATTATTTACATTAAGGGTGCAACTTTACCGAGTCGATTTTGGACAGCGGAAAAGGTAAGTGTGCGAACTTGAAATGCATGGCACTAAGTGTGTGAGTTTAAAGTGCATGGCACTAAGTGTGCGAACCCAATATATATTTTCTATAAATTATTTACATTAAGGGTGCGACTTTACCGAGTCGATTTTGGACAGCGGAAAAGGTAAGTGTGCGAACTTGAAATGCATGGCACTAAGTGTGTGAGTTTAAAGTGCATGGCACTAAGTGTGCGCGGTTGATTATTAAGCACTATGTGTGCGAACCCAATATATATTTTCTATAAATTATTTACATTAAGGGTGCGACTTTACCGAGTCGATTTTGGACAGCGGAAAAGGTAAGTGTGCGAACTTGAAATGCATGGCACTAAGTGTGTGAGTTTAAAGTGCATGGCACTAAGTGTGCGCGGTTGATTATTAAGCACTATGTGTGCGAACCCAATATATATTTTCTATAAATTATTTACATTAAGGGTGCGACTTTACCGAGTCGATTTTGGACAGCGGAAAAGGTAAGTACCTTGAGTTCATGGCTAATAGGCGCTATGTTTATATTTGGAGTTGAGCTTGGTAAGTTTTGAACCTACGTGACGATTATAGTTGAAGTCACGTACATAAGGTTCATTGTGGAATAGGTGAAAGTTCGTTTAATTGTATGATTATAACGAAAATAAAATGATGTATGAAAGGCCAATGTAGGACTTGGTATGAGATTGAACCATAGGGTTTAAGGAACTATGGTATAGTTTGGTATGGATGGAGTACTTAACCTCCTTTCATTGTTTCCTGTTGTGATAATTTTATTAATGGATGGTTGTGGAATGCTTATGGCTTACTGAGTTATATACTCATTCGGTGTTTGCTTGTCACCTATTCTAGGTTTCTTGGACTCGTCTCTTTTTGCGTGATCGTGCCGTCGTCGAAGTCATCACACCGGCTAGCAACCTTTGGTATTTTCTTCTTAGTTGGTCTAAGAGAACATTTCGGCATGTATAGGCTAATATGTTTTGTTGAAATTTGGTATGTAAACTTTTAGCCATGCGAAAATGGCATAATGTTCGGTTGAATTTGGTTCTAATGTTGGGTCGTAAGTCTTGGTAATACGATTTTTATGCCATATGTCATGGTTGATTATTTTGGTGTTAAAATTCATGATATGGCAATAGTGTAGTAGGGGGATGTTTGACAATGATTAGCCTTTGGCATGGCTAGTCATGATCATAATTTGTGATATGTATGACGAATTACTAGTTAGATCAAGGAGAAATCACGAAATGGGCATAGTTGCTTTCGTAACAGATGCTGGCAGCAGCAGTGACGTGAGATTGAAAAATCACTAAAAATAGTAGGAGTGGAATTAGTTGATGAATAAATTATGTATTTGAAGCTCGATGAGTCTATTTTCATATAGAAGCAACGAAAAGATCATATGGACAGTATGTTAAGAGATATTCAGGTTCTCGTGAGACAGGGCCAGAACAGTTTCTGGATTCCCTGTTCCGACTTTGGAAATTCATTATAAATTAACCAGAGATAATTAGGAGTCATACCATATATGTTTAGATTCCTATCTGAGTCTAGTTTCTATAGAAATAAACGGCATCAGTATTGAAGCTCTGTACAGGGAGATATCCAGGTCGTAATGCGCAAAGGTCAGTGTAGTTGACCCCAGTAACATGGGAGACTTTGACTAATAAACTGTACTAATTGGCCCGACCAAAAATTCTAGAAAAAAATATGTAGATGGGCATATGAGTCTAGTTTCAGGGAAAATTCACGGAACTGGATTTTGAGTTCCAGAGCTCAAGATATGATTTTTAAAGCGACTAGTACGCAGATTGGCAGCTTGTCTGGAAAAATTTTAATAAGTGGTTTGAAGTCTGTTAACACCTCGTGTTCGACTCCGGCGACGGTCTCGGGTTTGGGGTGTTACATTTGATTGGTATCAGAGCTATGGTTTAGTCGGTTCTAGGACTACCATAGCACGTATGAGTCTAGCTATACATGCCGAATGTTAATGTTTAACTGTGTGATGACTTCTGACAGTTAAAAATTTATGTTTTGATTAGTAAATGGATCCCGGTGTAGAGAGAACCTTGCCGGATGACATTGAAAGTGTAGCGGCTGCTCCTGCACAAGGGACACCGCCTGTTGAACCTCAGTCATCTGCGAATAATCAAGGTGAGGGGGCTAAACAAGCCTTCTTTACCATGATGAATGAGTGGGTCGCGCAGTATGCCCGAACCAATCCGGCTGTCCAACAATTCCCGAATTTGAATAATCCACCCCAGGAGCCAGTAATGCCATTAGTTACTGATCCTGTGAGGCTGAGTAAGCCACCTATAGACTTGATTAGGAAGCGCGGGGCTGAGGAGTTCAGGGCCATAGTTACTGATGATGCTGAAAGGGCCGAGTTCTGGCTTGATAACACCATTCGGGTGTTTGATGAACTGTCATGCACACCCGATGAATGTCTAAAGTGTGCTATATCCTTGTTGCGGGACTCAGCCTACTATTGGTGGAGGACCCTGATTTCCATAGTCCCAAACGAACGAGTAACTTGGGACTTCTTTCAGACAGAATTTCGAAAGAAATATATTAGTCAACGGTTCATTGATCAAAAGCATAAGGAATTCTTGGAACTCAAGCAAGGCCGTATGACAGTATCTGAATACGAACATGAATTCGTAAGACTCAGTAGGTATGCCCGGGAGTGTGTAGCTGATGAGATTGCCATGTGCAAAAGATTCGAAGAAGGATTGAACGAAGATTTAAAACTACTAGTGGGTATTTTGGAGATAAAAGAATTCGTCACACTAGTCGAACGAGCCTGCAAGGCAGAAGAATTTGGAAAGGGGAAGAAGAAGGCTGAATTTGAAGCTAGAGACTATCGTAAAAGATCGACGGGTAAAGCTCCGTTCTCAGCTGTAAAGAAGTTCAGGGAGGACACTAATAAGTTGAGGATGACTGCGGAAATTTCCATCAGAGCACGACCATCGACGGACCCCCGAGCTACTTCGGTAGCTAGTGTGGGCAATAATCGTCTAGAGAAACCCGAATGTCCCCAATGTGGAAGACGACACATAGGTGAATGTTGGGGTAAGTCTATTAACAGGGCCTGTTACGGATGCGGTTCGAAGGACCACTTCATTAGAGATTGCACGGAGCTTGATGAGAAGAATAAGATTCAAGGTGCAAGACCTAGTGGAGTGACAACTAGAGGTAGACCACCGAGAATTTTAGGAGGTAGGGGTGGTAGTCAGAGAGGGGCCTCTGATACGGCTGTTCGAGCCGAGAACCGTACTCCTGCTAGAGCATATGCCATTCGCGCACGAGAGGAGGCATCCTCCCCTGACGTCATCACTGGTACCTTCACTCTCTTTGATACTAATGTGATTGCATTGATTGACCCTGGCTCTACTCATTCATATGTATGCGAAACCTTAGCATCCAGTAAGACTCTACCTGTTGAGTCTACTGAGTTCGTAATTCGAGTGTCAAACCCTTTGGGTCAATGCGTACTTGTTGATAAAGTGTGTAAGAGATGCCCTCTAAAAATCTGAGTTGAGTCTACAGATTTGGAGGGGTTGCCAGCTGTAATATCAGCAATGTTGGCCCAGAAATATGTAAGAAAAGGGTGCGAAGCATACCTTGCGTATGTACTTGATGATAAAGAATTAGAAAAGAAACCCGAATCTGTACGGGTGGTTTGTGAATACCCGGATGTTTTTCCTGAAGAATTACCGGGTTTACCACCTGTTCGGGAGGTAGAGTTTGGTATTGAGCTTGTACCTGGGACTACGCCGATTTCGATAGCTCCGTATCGTATGGCACCAACCGAGTTAAAAGAGTTAAAATCTCAGTTGCAAGAATTGACGGATAGAGGTTTTGCTCGACCAAGTTTCTCACCTTGGGGTGCACCAGTATTGTTCGTGAAAAAGAAGGACAGAACCATGAGGTTGTGCATTGACTATCGTCAACTGAATAAAGTGACGATAAAGAACAAATATCCGTTGCCGCGCATCGATGATTTGTTCGACCAACTGAAGGGAGCCTCAGTGTTCTCAAAAATAGATTTGAGATCGGGCTATTATCAGTTGCGAATTCGAGATTCGGACATACCCAAAACTGCTTTTAGAACGAGGTACGGTCACTACGAGTTCTTAGTGATGCCGTTTGGGCTCACTAATGCCCCTGCGGTATTTATGGATTTGATGAATCGGATCTTCAGACCATATTTGGATCGGTTCGTAGTTGTGTTCATTGATGACATCTTGGTCTATTCAAGAGACGAGATCGAACATGCTGAACACTTGAGATTAGTGTTGCAAGTTTTGCGGGATAAGAAGTTATATGCTAAGTTCAGTAAGTGTGAGTTCTGGTTAAGAGAGGTTAGCTTCTTGGGTCATGTGGTATCCGCATCGGGTATTCGAGTTGACCCGAACAAAATCCCAGCCATACTTAACTGGAAACCTCCGAGAAATATTACTGAGGTTCGGAGCTTTTTGGGACTCGCCGGTTATTACCGACGATTTGTCAAAGGTTTCTCGATGATAGCCACACCAATGACGAAGCTACTTCAAAAGGATGCTAAGTTCGAATGGACGGAGAAATGTCAGAAAGGCTTCGATCAACTGAAAACTCATTTGACTGAAGCTCCAATTTTAGTGCAACCCGAATCAGGCAAAGAGTTTGTCATTTATAGTGACGCATCCCTACTCGGGTTGGGTTGCGTATTGATGCAAGAAGGTCAAGTTGTGGCCTATGCGTCGAGACAATTGAAGCCACACGAGAGAAATTATCCAACCCATGATCTCGAGCTAGCCGCCATCGTATTTGCTTTGAAAATATGGCGACATTATTTGTTTGGCGAAAAGTGCCATGTATTTTCGGATCACAAAAGTCTCAAATATTTGATGACTCAAAGAGACTTAAATCTGCGACAAAGACGTTGGCTTGAGTTGTTGAAAGATTACGAGCTTGTCATTGATTACCACCCGGGAAAGGCTAATGTGGTTGCGGACACCTTAAGCCGGAAATCGCTGTTTGCTTTACGAGCGATGAATGTGCACTTGTCTGTTCTACCCGACAATGTGTTAGTAGCTGAATTAAAGGCCAAACCATCATTGATTCATCAAATTCGTGAAGCTCAGAAAGTCGACGATGAATTGGTTGCAAAACGGGCTGAATGTATTCCGAATATGGAATCCGAATTTCAAATTGATGATGACGATTGTTTGAGGTTCAGAAGTCGGTTGTGTGTTCCAAGAAATTCAGAACTCATTTCGATGATTCTGAACGAAGCTCATTGTAGCCGAATGTCAATTCACCCGGGGAGTACGAAAATGTACAACGATTTGAAACGACGGTTTTGGTGGCATGGTATGAAACGGGACATCTCCGACTTTGTTTCGAGATGTTTAATATGTCAACAAGTGAAAGCGGAACATCAAGTGCCTTCCGGATTACTTCAGCCGATCATGATACCCGAGTGGAAATGGGATCGAGTCACAATGGACTTTGTGTCCGGACTGCCATTGTCAACAAGTAAGAAGGATGTGATTTGGGTTGTTATTGATAGACTGACTAAGTCGGCTCACTTTATCCTCGTGCGTACGGATTTTTCATTGGATAAACTAGCCGAATTGTATGTTTCTCCGATTGTGAGATTACATGGAGTACCTATTTCTATCGTGTCGGATAGAGATCCGAGATTCACCTCGCGATTTTGGAAGAAATTGCAAGAAGCTTTGGGTACCAAGCTGCATTTTAGCACCGCTTTTCATCCCCAAACCGATGGTCAATCCGAGCGGATAATTCAGATACTCGAGGATATGCTGAGATGCTACATCCTTGAGTTTAGTGGTTCATGGGAACGGTATGTACCTTTGATTGAATTCGCTTACAACAATAGTTTTCAATCAAGTATTAAGATGGCACCTTACGAGGCTTTGTACGGTCGTAAATGCCGTACACCATTGTTTTGGACCGAGCTCGGTGAAAGTAAAATTTTCGGAGTTGATTTGATTAAAGATGCCGAACAGAAAGTAAAGGTAATCCGTGAAAGTCTGAAGGCAACCACAGATCGTCAGAAATTGTATGCGGACTTGAAACGAAAGGACATTGAATATCAGGTGGGAGATAAAGTGTTCCTTAAAGTTTTGCCTTGGAAAAAGGTACTCAGGTTTGGCCGTAAGGGCAAGTTGAGCCCGAGATTCATTGGGCCGTACGAAATCTCCGAACGAGTTGGTCCGGTTGCGTATAGATTGATTTTGCCCCCTGAGCTTGAAAAGATTCACGACGTCTTTCATGTTTCGATGCTTCGACGCTATCGATCTGATCCATCGCACATAATTAGCCCATCAGAGGTTGAAATTCAAGCCGATATGAGTTATGAAGAAGAACCGATGCGTATCCTAGCTCGTGAAGTGAAGGAGTTGCGAAACAAAAGGGTTCCGTTAGTGAAGGTGTTATGGCTCAAACACGGGATCGAGGAAGCTACTTGGGAAACCGAGAGCTCGATGAAAGAACGATACCCAAACCTATTTACCGGTAAGATTTTCGGGGACGAAAATTTCTTAAGTGGGGGAGAGTTGTAACAGCCCAAAATTGACCCTAGTCGGGAAGTGGTTTCGGGACCACAAAACCGAGTTATAAAATAATTAATTTCCATATTCTATGCTTATTATGTGTGTACATGAGTATGTGGAAGTTTCATTCTCCAATTTTGCCATTTCATGAGAAATTATTAAATAGGGATCGATATGAGACATGGTGAAAATATGATAGGCTAATTTAAAATGGTCTATTAATGCATGTTATGAAAATGATGGGTTTGCATGTCAAATTACCCAAAATTTGAGCTAGTGGTTGGCCATGCTATGGGTGGAAACATGTTGGGAACATGTTGGCCTAGTAAGGTATGTAGGAAAAAATAAAATAAGGAGTATGGGTAATAAAGAAAGGAAAAACAAAAAAATGAGTGGTTGTTTCCCCCCATTGCCGTGAGCTAAAGAAAGGAAAAGAAAAACTTGTTCATCCTTTTTCATCCTCTTTTGACCGAAAATTCTAAGGGAGGAGGAAGGAGTTCTTGCTTCATGTTTGGTTTGGAAGAGAATTAGGAGGAAGTTTGGCCATGCATGTAACTAGATTGAGGTATGTTTGATATTATTCTTTGAGATTCATGTATATTTTAAGTTGTAAGTTTGAAATCTACCTAGCCATGGTTCAAACTTTGTTAAATGATGGAGATGATATTCGGCCATGCATGTTACATTCTTGGTTGGTATTTTGATGTTTGATGTTGTGGTGATGAGGCATGAAGATGAGTTAAGATTCGGCCTAGGTGGAGTTTGTGTTAATGCCATTGCATGCTAAATATGAAGCTTGTTAATGATGCATGTGATGGTGGATTGATGATTCTTGAATCCCTTTTTTTTTTAGCATTTTTGAGTGAGCACATATGTGCATTGGTTGCTAGATGGGGAAGAATCGGTTAGCAAGTTGTGTGCTAAGGCCGAATATAATTTTTGTAGGTTAATGAGTAATGCATGTGCTAAATTGATGGAAAGGGAGAGGATGCTTTACTAGTGTATAAATGATATAAAGATTTTAGAAATTATTTTTGGTTAGGTGTATGTATGATTAGGTATATTCGGCCATATGAGTAAATATATAGATGATGTTAAATTTGATTATGTATAATGGGCCATATAGGGTACACATTGTGATATTAACTTTGATTCTCTATAATTGGTCAAGTGGGTGATTAGTAAGGGTAATTGCCGAATATACTAACATACATATGCATGTGTAATTGGATTGTAAATATTTAGCAAGGCGGTTAAACTAGTTGATTTATTGATTAAGCTCAAGGAGTTAATGGAGGAGAATCGAGCAAAGGCAAAGAAAAGATCATCGAGTAGCCGAGTTGGAACCATCTTACCCAACACAAGTAAGTCATTAAGCATATCTTTGGTATTGATTTAAAGGATTGTAATACCTATACCATTGTGTTTAATGAGATGAAATGTATACAAATGTATATGTAAGTAGAGATGAAATTTGTCGAATGTAAAAAGGAAGTGAAGCCTATTGAGTGGCTGGTTTTCGGCACTAAGTGTGCGGGCAATAAGTGTTCACGGTCATGAGATTGGCACTAAGTGTGCGGGTTTAAATTGTACAGCACTAAGTGTGCGAGTTTAAAGTGCATGGCACTAAGTGTGCGCGGTTGATTATTAAGCACTATGTGTGCGAACCCAATATATATTTTCTATAAATTATTTACATTAAGGGTGAGACTTTACCGAGTCGATTTTGGACAGCGGAAAAGGTAAGTGTGCGAACTTGAAATGCATGGCACTAAGTGTGTGAGTTTAAAGTGCATGGCACTAAGTGTGCGCGGTTGATTATTAAGCACTATGTGTGCGAACCCAATATATATTTTCTATAAATTATTTACATTAAGGGTGCGACTTTACCGAGTCGATTTTGGACAGCGGAAAAGGTAAGTACCTTGAGTTCATGGCTAATAGGCGCTATGTTTATATTTGGCGTTGAGCTTGGCAAGTTTTGAACCTATGTGACGATTATAGTTGAAGTCACGTACATAAGGTTCATTGTGGAATAGGTGAAAGTTCGTTTAATTGTATGATTATAACGAAAATAAAATGATGTATGAAAGGCCAATGTAGGACTTGGTATGAGATTGAACCATAGGGTTTAAGGAACTATGGTATAGTTTGGTATGGATGGAGTACTTAACCTCCTTTCATTGTTTCCTGTTGTGATAATTTTATTAATGGATGGTTGTGGAATGCTTATGGCTTACTGAGTTATATACTCATTCGGTGTTTGCTTGTCACCTATTCTAGGTTTCTTGGACTCGTCTCTTTTTGCGTGATCGTGCCGTCGTCGAAGTCATCACACCGGCTAGCAACCTTTGGTATTTTCTTCTTAGTTGGTCTAAGAGAACATTTCGGCATGTATAGGCTAATATGTTTTGTTGAAATTTGGTATGTAAACTTTTAGCCATGCGAAAATGGCATAATGTTCGGTTGAATTTGGTTCTAATGTTGGGTCGTAAGTCTTGGTAATACGATTTTTATGCCATATGTCATGGTTGATTATTTTGGTGTTAAAATTCATGATATGGCAATAGTGTAGTAGGGGGATGTTTGACAATGATTAGCCTTTGGCATGGCTAGTCATGATCATAATTTGTGATATGTATGACGAATTACTAGTTAGATCAAGGAGAAATCACGAAATGGGCATAGTTGCTTTCGTAACAGATGCTGGCAGCAGCAGTGATGTGAGATTGAAAAATCACTAAAAATAGTAGGAGTGGAATTAGTTGATGAATAAATTATGTATTTGAAGCTCGATGAGTCTATTTTCATATAGAAGCAACGAAAATATCATATGGACAGTATGTTAAGAGATATTCAGGTTCTCGTGAGACAGGGCCAGAACGGTTTCTGGATTCCCTGTTCCGACTTTGGAAATTCATTATAAATTAACCAGAGATAATTAGGAGTCATACCATATATGTATAGATTCCTCTCTGAGTCTAGTTTCTATAGAAACAAACGGCATCAGTATTGAAGCTCTGTACAGGGAGATATCCAGGTCGTAATGTGCAAAGGTCAGTGTAGTCGACCCCAGTAACATGGGAGACTTTGACTAATAAACTGTACTAATTGGCCCGACCAAAAATTCTAGAAAAAATATGTAGATGGACATATGAGTCTAGTTTCAGGGAAAATTCACGGAACTGGATTTCGAGTTCCAGAGCTCAAGATATGATTTTTAAAGCGACTAGTATGCAGATTGGCAGCTTGTCTGGAAAAAATTTAATAAGTGGTTTGAAGTCTGTTAACACCTCGTGTTCGACTCCGGCGACGGTCTCGGGTTCGGGGTGTTACAGGTTTCGAGACCACAAATCCAAAGATGAAAATTTTATTTTTTATTATATTTTTATGGTTTACGATTTCACATAATAATTTCATGAAAATTCCGTTCGAAAATTTTGACATTCGGACACTTAATTTAGTCAAAAGGACTAAATCGTGAAAAGTGCAAAAGTTGAGTTCTACATACTAGAGGTGTCTAATTGTTATTAAATTTTAAATTGAGGGTTCTTAAATGGTAATTAGACCATTGGTTAATTTCTGGACAAAAATAGACATGAAATGGGTGTAATAAAATATTTTTAAGTTAGGGGTATTTTGGTAAACTAATAATTAAAAGAATTAAAAAGGGAAATAAGTCAAATTAGCTATCATCTTCTTCATTCAACCATTTCTACCAGCAGCAACAATGGTTAAGGTTTGTTCGAACTCCCAAGCTCGATTGTAAGTGCTCCTTAGCCCCGTTTTTAAAGTTCTTTACATTTTTTTAAGTCCCGGTAACTTGGTTAAGCTTATTCTAGCAATAATTTAACCTAGGGTTTATATTTGGAAAAATACCCATAGGTGAAATTGATTATTTTGATGTTTTATGGTAGAATATGAAGCTTGAAATTTTGTTAAACAACTTTTACTAAGCGATTTTACGTGAAAACGAGTAAAACAACATAATTGGTAAAAATACCTAGTGTTCATAAGTACATTTTAGAGTGTGAATTTGATGTTGCTATAGAAGGGAAAATGATTAGAATGTCATAAAACATAAGAAATTAGGATGAAGTTTAATTTACGAGCCTATAATTTTGACAAAGTTTAGGGGAAAAATTGTAATTTTTCCAAAATATGATTTTGGGTCAATTTGAATAATGTGAGTCCTAATTAGGCTATATTTGTAATGATAGAGCAAGGAAAATTGAAATTCGGGCTAAAATCGAGAAAATACCAAGTTGTTGACAAAATGGTAAAAATGGCCATTTTCGTATACGAGGTAAGTTCGTGTGTTAATAATAATGCAATACCATACTTGAATTGTAATTTGTCGTAAATAATTATCGAATCTTTTTATTTTATTACATTTTGTTATCGTATGAAATGTGGCTGCCTATAGAATGATTATTTGTCGTAAATTGCAAATTGAAAAAGGACTATGAATAAATTTGTAACATGTTGGAAAGTGAGGAATTTCTCAGTTGAGCCTTCGGAATAGAAACGATACGAATGATCTATTGTGAGGTCACGTGTGTAGTACTAAGTGCAGGCTACTACGTGTATTGGATAATTGGTCGCATGTGTAGTACTGAGTGCAGGCTACTATGCGTACCCGATAACTTCGATCACGTGTGTAGTACTAATTGCAGGCTACTACGTGTATCAGATGGTTAGGTCACGTGCGTAGTACTAAGTGCAGGCTACTACGTGTACCGGATAATTGGTCGCATGTGTAGTACTAGGTGCAGGCTACTATGCGTACCAAATAGCCTTGTCTACAAGTGGGAAAATATGTGCAGGAAACTAAGTTTCAGTTATTATTCCAAAGAGTTCAACGGGAAAATCAATTAAGTAAAAATACATGTGAACATGATTATATGATGAATAAGTGCAGGTATATGTTTATGAAAATTATGAGCAATGTGCTCGATATTTGAGTGAACTTCGATAAGACAAAATGGATTAAGTGAAATTATGTAAGAGTGAATTTTAGTAGTAAAACAGTGTTGGACAGCAGCAGTTGCGTGACTTTGAAAATTTACCAAAAACTGTATAAGTTGAATCAAAATTCATAAAAATTATGGAATTAAAGATTAATGATATGTTTTCATATAAAATAAATAGGTGGAAAAAAAGAGTTCTATATTATGTGATATTCTAATTTTTATGAGAGAGTGTCAGAATGAATTTGAGATCCCCTATTCTGACTTGGAAAAATCGTTAAAAACTGTAAAACAATAATTATGAGTAATAATTTATATGAATAGAATCCTAAATGAGTATACTTTCTAGAGGAATGGACAGGAACATTATCCAAGTCCCGAAATATGAGATAAATAATTTTTAGTGAAGAGAGGTCAGAACTATTGGACAGAAAAATAGGGAAACTTTAATGAATAAAATGTACTCGTTGGATGAACCAAAAATTTTGTAAATTTTATGGGAGAAAGGTATATGAGTCTAGTTTCAATGAAAATTAACGAAACTAAATTTTGAGTTTTTTAGCTTTAGATATGAAAGATTTAGTAACTATAACTCGATAAAACAGCTTAACCTGAACATGTATAATTGTACAATTATAGTGTTTTATCTTGAAAAGCATGTTAGTAATTGCTTATTAATTTCATATGGACTTACTAAGCGTAAAGCTTACTCATCCTCTCCATTTCTTTAGTATTGGCAGGTTTGCTCGGGGTTGGAGATTGTCGGAGGCAAAATCACACTATCAAACTATCATTTTTGGGAGAATTAATTCAAATATTAGAAATATCAAGTGAGTGACATGTATAGGAAGTTGGTTTGTGATATGTATTATTATTATGACTTTGACCATACGTATCAGTCTGCATTGAGTTATCGTATATGATCATGAGATGTGGTCCTTATCCATTATGATTTATAAGTTTAATTAATCATGCCATGTCCTATGTTTTGATGTGATGATATAGTTAGCTTTGTTTGTTATGCATGATTGGTAATACATCAGGTAAGTTAAATGCAGGCCAGTGGATCATGAATTAAATGGGAATGAGTAATGTTGCCTTGAATATGGATGTTTAATAGAAAAATTGGTAACTACATTATGATGGTATAAAATGAGAATAAGATTTAGCATGTCTAGTTCTAGTTAATGTAAGAATGTATATTATATACAGGATGGTAAGCAAATATGTTTAAAGTGAATGGCATGTTATTGCATGATTATGGATGTGTAAGTGCTCATTTATGCCACGTTATATGTCTTTAAATATGAGTCTATGCATGTGCTCGAAAAGTTTTGAATTAAATAAAATTTTATGGCTCGGTTTTCGTTTATGTGTATGGTTAAGTCTGGTAATGCCTCGTACGCTGTTCTGGTCTTGGATAATGGTAAGGGGTGTTACATTTAGTGGTATTAGAGCTATGGTTTAGTCGATTCTCGGACTAACCTAGCATGTGTAAAAGTCTAGTTATGCATGCCAGAGATCCGTGATAGTGTGATGTCTCCCGACGTGTAAGAGCACCGTCTTATTTAGACAAAGGTACTCTCCAACCGAGCTGCACCGACCATGTTCAAGGTGATTGAAGGTGTTTGAGTAAAATTATGATTATGATAAGTCTCGGTTCAGAAAAGTATGAATAAAAGTTTATGATATATATGTGATTGTAACATCCCGAAATAGGGCTTAGTCAGAATAGTGGTTTCGAGACCACAAATCTAACATCAAAATATTTATTTTATGATTATTATGAGGCCTAGAATATGAGTATATGCATTTGCTAAAGTTTCATAAAGAAATTCTAAATATAAGATGTCCAGTTGGAAATTAGGGACTAAATTGAATAAATTGCAAAACTTGGTTTCTAGAAGCAATTTGTATGAAATTGCTTTAGATTATGAATAAGAAGGTCTTGGACAGCAATTTTCCCAAATTCTAAATTTTTGGACAAAAATGGGCTTGCATGGATAAAATTTTAAAGAAAGGGCATAAGGGCATTTTGGTCATTAAGCATTTTAATGAAATAAAAAGAAAAAAATGGAGCAAAAATATGCTCATGTTCTCCCATAGCTGCCAAAATTCGGAGGACATCATAGCTAGGGTTTCTTCAATTTTCAAGCTCAATAGTAAGTGCTCCCAAGCCCCGTTTTTCATGTTCTTTGTATTTTTGAAATCCTAGTAGCTTGATCTCTCCATTTCTACCCATATTTCATGCTAGAGTTCATGTTTAAAAATTTATTCATGCATGAATTGATTGTGTTTTGATGGAATATGGAAGAATATGAAAGATAAATGTGTGTTAAACATCTTTTCCAAGTTGGTTTTCATGAGAGACCCTTATAGGGACTACTTTGCAAAAGATATAAATGTGTAGTAGGGATGAGGAAAATAATGAAAAATGTGGGTTTCCATAAGAGAGAAAAATGTTCGGTTAGGCTTGGGTAAGATAGAAATTGCATGTGTTTCATTATACGAGCCTAGGGACTAAATTGTAAAAATGTGAAAAGTTAGGGGCAAAACGGTCATTTGGACTGGGGTAGGTATTAAACTTGAAATGTGCAATGTGGGTATTAATGATTTAATTTTACTATTATAGACCCCGAGGAACAAATTCCAAGGGTCAATCGTGGTAAATGCAAGGTTTCGGAATAACCGAAACACAATCCCGAAAAGAATACCAGGTAAGTTTGGATAACTTAAAGTAAACCCCTAATATACATAATTGTATGATTTATGAATGCATGATATTTTCATTTATTGATGGTATGAAAATGCATGAAATGCTCCGTTGGTAATGCCTTATTGATAACTGTCTCGGTTGAGGTTAAAAAGGGAATTTGATGGATAAACCATGTTTTACATGTGAATTGAGATCTTGCATGTGTTGCAGTAAGAATTTAGCCTGGACAGGTAATCTGTATCTCAAATATGGAAAGGAATCTAGCCCAGACAGGTGTTCCTTGAATGATCAAGCCTTCCGAAGAATATGTGTGCATTGTGGATTTAGCCCAGACGAGTAATCCGATTAGGGTCTGAATTTAGCATGGATTGGTAATTCAGATCCGAGCTCATTAAGGGTGTTTGTTGCTATAAGGGATTTAGCCTGGACTGGTAATCCCGACATCACCTTATGAGTTCATATAATAGGGGATTTTGCCTGGACTGGTAATCCTGCCATATGATGTGAGGTTCGTGGGAGTGCATAGATGGAATAATCATTGGTATGAATTTAAGGATACTGGGTATTCCATCGAGATTTCCTAGAAACTCAACGAGATTAACATGGGATATATATATGAATGAAATGTTGAATGATGAGATCATCTAGTTAAATTACATGATACGTGATTATGTGACTAACTCATTGATTAAGTGCATGTGATAGGAAATCATTTCATAATGGATGATTTCATGAATTAATTATGGATGTATGCTAATTACTCGGTAAGTTTACTTTCCTGTAATTCGAGCTTACTAAGCATGTAAATGCTTACCCCCTCTTTTTTTCCTATTTTACAGAGCTCAAGGACTCATAAAGATTGGAAGACGGTTGGAGAAACAACACACTATCAACTAAACAAGCTTTGGTATAAAGACTCTGTTTATTTTGTTAGATGGCATATATAGTATTTTTGAGTATTTTATGATATGTGTCATTTGATTTGCCAAGTAAAGGCATGTTGAAATATGTTCATCTCTTTGTATATGGCCATGAAAATTGGCTTAATTTAAGTAGGCTATGACCTATGATTTTATGCATGGTTTTAATTACTAATGATGGGTTGCTATCAATTGGCAATGAGTTACATGAATGAGCCAATTCTGGATGGATTAATGTAACACGGGAACCCATGATACTAAAGAGGAAATAACCATTTATGTATGAAACAATGATATGAGGTTTCCATACAACTACTTTCATTAAGGTTATTTACAAGCGTAAAATTATGTTTTCTCTCAAACTTGGTAACCACTAAACACAAGTAGTAGAAAGGGGTCACTAAAGGCTTGGAAAATAGCCTAATAAAGTCCACATGGTTGGAGACATGGGCGTGTGTCTAGGCCGTGTGTGACACACATTTCCCTCCCATGGGCATGCGCTATGGCCGTGTGTCCCCTTCACTTAAAATTTTAGCTCAAAGTTATACACGAGTAGGCCACACGGGCGTGCGCCATGGCCGTGTTAAAATGACAGTGTCGTCCATGGGCAGACAGCACGGGCATGTTCCATGGCCGTGTTGATAAGTCAGTGTTGCCCACGGTTGAAGGGCATGGGCATGCCCCGAGATACACGGGTGTGTGAGTCCAGACGGCCCAACCTACAAGAGCGTGTGTCCCTTTATGTTAAGGAAAATTTTTTGAAAAGCCCAAGGTTAATCGAACATGCCCGTATTTGTCCCATATTGCTTTCCAATATGCTATAGGTTCCGAAGGCCTATACAAGGGACGAGATGTTCATGATTGAAAGGTTTTAAATTCAAATGAAATTTTGTGATCCAAGTTAGTATACTGAAAGTGTAAAGTTCTGGTAATACCTTGAGCCCTGTCCCGATGTTGGATTAGGGCTAGGGGTGTTAAGTGATAACACATTATATGAAAGTTTATGTTGTGATAAATATTTATATTTGCTTAATGCTCATATGATGTAGTGCACTTGGCTTACTTGACAAGTTGAATGGGATAATTGGAAAATTGGTGTAAACCAACATGAATGTTGTGTTGCCTGAAATGAATGATATGATTTTGATGATGTTGCTATGATGATGAAAGTTGTGTCATATGTATATATATAAGAAAGTCGAGTCAGAGGCCCTACAATCCCTTCCCCTTATCGAAGTGGTGCTTATAATGGAATTTCATGAGATTTTTACTAAATAAGTTCTTGGTTGAAAAACCAAAGAGTTCAATGATAGTATAATTATAAGTATGATTAGAGATTGAGAATGAATTGATAAATAAAGTCAGGGCTAGAAAAGTATTAGGTTGACATAAAGATTATTGGAGCTATGCACTATCCCAGTTAGAGAATGAATTTACTTTGTTAAATTGAATTACTCAGGTACAAGGACGAGAAAAGTATAAATCAATATTTATTCAGAACTGGTCTTCTTTAGTGAAAGGTCTAACATGAAATTTGTAATGGCAGAACTAGTTACGGGAAATGATATTTGAAATGTGTAATATCTGAGTGTGACAGTTACGGCTGAACAGATTTAACAATTTCTTCTGAGATGTTCTATGTATTTATCCGTTCTCAGAAAAATTTCTATGGCTGTTGATCTTTTGAAGAAATTCTTGTTATATAGAAATGTTTTCTAATCTTGATGTTAGATAGAAGCATTGGTAGCCTGACTGGTTTATAATTTGTATTGCTGTATTTCCTCGGGCATTTTATTACATTTCGTCTGATAAGAATTGATAAGAGTATATGTATGATATTATGATATTGTTTCTTCTACTTGATGCTCCATTTGATTTATATGTATAGGAAGATACATTGTTCTTGTTATATTTTATTCCAGTGGGATTAAATGATGTTTGCTTCTGGACTTCATTTCTCTGAGGAATTTTTGAGATCTTTCATATTTTCCTATGAGTTTGGTTTTCGATTTTCTGGCATGGTATCATATCTTGGATTTCTTTATTCGGTTTTCTTATTATCTTTATTCCATAGTTTTTCAATTATGACTTATGTTCGAAGTGTGTTCTTCAGCTTGTGATAATCATGACAAGTATGACTATACTTCCGATTTGATCTTGGTAATGTGGTGATTTTAGTATTGGAATTTCTCAAATTTTCGTGTAAGGATTTGACAACAGTAAAGGCATAAGTGATAAAAGCGCGAGTTTCAATCGGTATGGTGGATTACTTCTCTCAAGTAAGTCAATTATAGTTAATGTCTTCAATTGAGATATTTTGGTTACTTGAGCTAATGCAATTGAGATGGTTTTGATTAGCGTAAGGAATGAATAGTAAAGGACTGCATGATGAATTGTTTAGTAACTAGAAGAAAGGATTACTTGAAATGTCATTCAACGGTGTTTAAATCGGCTCGAGTGTTTAATCTGTGTGAATTATTTATTTGAAAGATTTCATATGACAATCATGTCAGGATTATTTTCCCCAAATCTGATAATAGAATTTCATTTCTTTACGGGTAAAAGGCAAATAGTCTGAACGAGAAGTGTATATCTCTTAGAAAATTTTGATATGAGTTAAAGCTACTAAGAATGATAAAGTTTTCGTCTTGTGAAAGATGAAAAGTTTATTACATGTTAGCAAGGTTTGGATAGATGATAATATTCCTAACCAAAGCATCTGAACTGGACTAGTCTGCATTGAGTAAAGATTTTCTAATTTTCAGTAATGCACTGTGGTATGAAGGGTGATGTGTTTCAAGAAACTAAGGAAAATGTGATAGTGAGTTGTAAAACAAAAGAGTACTATGAGGATCAACTTCTGATGTTGAATTTCAGATTGGATCTGATTCATGTTATTATTATTCCGAGGCTTATATAGAAAGAACTGTACGAAGCTCACAGTGAAAATTTGCCTATTTATTCAGAGAGTAATAACGTGTACTGTAATTTGATTTATCGATGATGAAAATCTGTACGATTATTTCGGAAGAGTGCAGGTCCCTTTGACTGTTGGATTTCTTGGAATTCTAGTCTCCATAAACCAAATTGAGATCCGAGTTTTATGTCATGATATCATGGGAAACTGAGAAGCCTTTGAAAATTTAAGAACAATTGGGAGTTGAGTCCGTAAGCTTTCAAATCATATGAGAAATTAAAGAGATGTATTGGAGGCACCGCCTGAGCGAAGGTACTTTGATATCAAGTATGAGATTGAGGAATCTAAGTAAAGATCACTTTTCCGGTAAGATTTTCGGGGATGAAAATCCCTAAAGGGGGAGAGTTGCAACACCCTAATTTTGGACCTAGTCGGAACAGTGGTTTCGGTACCACAAATTCGACAATGAAAATTTTATTTTTTATTATATTTTTATGGTTTACAATTTCACAGAATAATTTTGTGAAAATTTCGTTCGAAAATTTTGACATTCGGGCACTTAATTTAGTCAAAAGGACTAAATCGTAAAAAGTGCAAATGTTGAGTTCTACATACTAGAGGTGTCCAATTGTCATGAAATTTTAAATTGAGGGTCTTTAAATAATAAAATATTTTTAAGTTAGGGGTATTTTGGTAAACTAGTAATTAAAAGAATTAAAAAGGGAAATAAGCCAAATTAGCTATCATCTTCTTCAATCAACTGCTTCTACTAGCAGCAGCCATGGTTAAGGTTTGTTCAAACTCCCAAGCTCGATTGTAAGTGCTCCTTATCCCTGTTTTTAAAGTTCTTTACATTTTTTAAATCCCGATAACTTGGTTAAGCTTATTCTAGCAATAATTTAACCTAGGGTTTATATTTGGAAAAATACCCATAGGTGAAATGTGTTTATTTTGATCTTTTATGGTAGAATATGAAGCTTGAAATTGTGTTAAACAACTTTTACTAAGCGATTTTATGGGAAAACGAGTAAAACGACATAATCGGTAAAAATACCTAATGTTCATAAGTACATATTAGAGTGTAAATTTGATGTTGCTATAGAAGGTAAAAATGATTAGAATGTCATAAAACATAAGAAAATAGGATGAAGTTTAATTTACGAGCCTATAATTTTGACAAAGTTTAGGGGCAAAATTGTAATTTTTCCAAAATATAATTTTGGGTCAATTTGAATAATGTGAGTCCTAATTAGGCTATATTTGTAATGATAGAGCAAGGAAAATTGAAATTCGGGCTAAAATCGGCAAAATACCAAGTTGTGGACAAAATGGTAAAAATAGCCATTTTCGTATACGAGGTAAGTTCGTGTGTTAATAATAATGCAATACCATACTTGAATTGTAATTTTCTATTGTTATGGCATAAATTGTATGATTTAATATGTTTAGGAGAAGTTGATGGATGGTGTGTATGATATGGAAAATGTAATGCTTGTTGTGTCATGTGAAATTGAATGGCAAATTATTGTTACATGAATTGAATGTTAAATTACTATTACATGGGTTGTATGAATTGCTACACAGTTGTACCTGATGAGATTTCGACAAGTTTGTACGTAAATAATTTATCGATTCTTTTTATTTTATTATATTTTGTTATCATATGAAATGTGGCTGCCTATAGAATGATTATTTGTTGTAAATTGCAAATTGAAAAAAGACTAAGAATAAATTTGTAACATGTTGGAAAGTGAGGAATTTCTCGGTTGAGCCTTCGGAATAGAAACGATACGAATGATCTATTGTGAGGTCACGTGTGTAGTACTAAGTGCAGGCTACTGCGTGTACCGGATAATTGGTCGGATGTGTAGTACTAAGTGTAGGCTACTATGCGTACCCGATAACTTCGATCACGTGTGTAGTACTAAGTGTAGGCTACTACGTGTATCAGATGGTTAGGTCACATGTGTAGTACTAAGTGCAGGCTACTACGTGTATTGGATAATTGGTCGCATGTGTAGTACTAAGTGCGGGCTACTATGCGTACCAGATAGCCTTGTCTACAAGTGTGAAAATATGTGCAGGAAATTAAGTATCAGTTATTATTCCGAAGAGTTCAACAGGAAAATCGATTAAGTAAAAATACATGTGAACATGATTATATGATGAATAAGTGCAGGTATATGTTTATGAAAATTATGAGCAATGTGCTCGATATTTGAGTGAACTTCGATAAGACAAAGTGGATTAAGTGAAATTATGCAAGAGTGAATTTTAGTAGTAAAACTGTGTTTGATAGCAGTAGTTGCGTGACTTTGAAAATTCACCAAAAATTGTATAAGTTGAATTAAATTTCAAAAAAAATATGAAATTAAATATTAATGAGTCTATTTTCATATAAAAGAAACAGATGGAGAAAAAGAGTTCTATATTATGTTATATTATAATTTTTATGAGAGAGTGTCAGAATGAATTTGAGATCCTTTTTTCTGATTTGGAAAAATCGTTAACAATTGTACAAAAATAATTATGAGTTATAATTTATATGAATAGAATCTCCAATGAGTTTAATTTCAGGAGGAATGGACAGGAACATTATGCAAGTCCAGAAATATGAGATAAATGATTTTTAGTGAAGAGAGGTCATAATTGTTGGACAGCAAAATAGGGGAAACTTTAATGAATAAAATATACTAATTGGATAAACTAAAAATTTTGGAAATTTTATAGGAGAAAGGTATGTGAGTATAGTTTCAATGGAAATTAACGAAACTAAATTTGGAGTTTTGTAGCTTCAGATATGAATGATTTAGTAACTATAACTCGATAAAATAGCTTAACCTGAACATGTATAATTGTACAATTATAGTGTTTTATCTTGAAAAGCATGTTAGTAATTGCTTATTAATTTCATATGGACTTACTAAGCGTAAAGCTTACTCATCCTCTCCATTTCTTTAGTATTGGCAAGTCGGCTTGGGGTTGGAGATCGTCGGAGGCAAAATCACACTATCAAACTATAATTTTTGGGAGAATTAATTCAAATATTTGAAATATCAAGTGAGTGACATGTATAGGAAGTTGGTTTGTGATATGTATTAATATTATGACTTTGACCATACGTATCAGTTTACATTGAGTTATCGTATATGATCATGAGATGTGGTCCTTATCCATTATGGTTTATAAGTTTAATTAATCATGCCATGTCCTATGTTTTGATGTGATGATATAGTTAGCTTTGTTTGTTATGCATGATTGGTAATACATCAGGTAAGTTAAACGCAAGCCAGTGGATCATGAATTACATGGAAATGAGTAATTTTGCCTTGAATATGGATGTTTAATGGACAAATTGGTAACTACATTATGACGGTATAAAATGAGAATAAGATTTACGATATCTAGTTCTAGTTAATGTAAGAATGTATATTATATACAGGATGGTAAGCAAATATGTTTAAAGTGAATGACCTGTTATTGCATGATTATGGATGTGTAAGTTCTCATTTATGCCACATTATATGTCTTTAAATATAAGTCTATGCATGTGTTCGAAAAGTTTTGAATTAAATAAAATTTTATGGCCCGCTTTTCGTCTATGTGTATGGTTAAGTCTGGTAATGCCTCGTACCCTGTTCCGGCCTTGGATACGGGTAAGGGGTGTTACATCTGATCAATACTATCACAACACATATACACATAAAACATTGTGAATTCTGTAGAACTCTAATAATAATACTAATCAATATGCAACAAGTCCAATTCTTTTCAATAATCTCATATGACCCGATAAATCACAAACTTAATTTGCCTTTATAGCCGAACTGGAGAACTTTCTTCCTTGGCGAAACTTTCATAAATATTTTGTCACCAATCTGAAACTCTATTTCTTTTCATTTTAGATTTGCATCGGATTTCTGACGATCAAATACTATTTTTATACTGTCTCCGATCACTTTCACCTTCCTTTGGTTTGAATGAATCAAACCAATTACATGTATCTTTTCGCACTGAGCTCAGCCCAAGATACTAGAGGTTTACATTATAACCATATAAAACCTCATACAGTACAAATTTTATACTTGACTGGTAACTGTTATAATAAGCAATTTCAACCCAAAGCAATTACTTTTCCCAATTACCTTCAAATTCAAGTACACAACATTGAAGCACATCTTTCGAATTCTCAATCATATGTTAAAATTGATCATCCATCTAAAATGAAATACAGTACTAAAATGTAATCGTATACCCAGAGTTTCTTGTAACTCATTTCAGAATCGAAATTTAAACTGTAGATCTTTTTCAATCATAACAGAAACTAGCACATCATATAATCTAACAATATCAAAAATAGATAATTCAAGCAATCCATCAAGTGTGAAATCCAGTCATGTCAGAATAAAATATGTAGGCTTTGTCAGACAATCAACAATTACTCAAATAGTATCTTTCTTTTTCATAGACAGGGATAATCCCAACATAAAGTTCATAGTAACTTTGTCACATTTCCACTTCGGTATTTTCTCTGACTATAACCATCTTGAAAATTTCATCCTTATATTGCTGGTACTGTAATATCCTAATTTTGGGCCTAGTCAGAATAGTGGTTTCGTGACCACAAAATTCGAGATAGAAATAATTATTTTATGATTATTTTGAGGTCTATGATATGATTTCATGATTGTGTGAAAATTTCGTGAATAAATTTTATGCATAAAGTGCTTAAATTGAAATTAGGGACTAAATCGAATAATTTGCAAAACTTGCATTCTAGAAGTTTCTAGTATGAAATTGTTTTGAAATATTAATTAGGAGGTCTTAAATAACAATTTTACCAATTTCTAAGTCTATGGACAAAAATTGGACAGGGATGGAATTTTTGAAAGTTTAGTAGTAAGGGCATTTTGGTCATTTAGGGGTAAAATGAATTAAAATACAAAATTAAAAGCCAATTTTGCTCATCTTCAACCCCATGGCCGAATGTAGCAAGGAGAAACCATGGATAGGGTTTTTCAAGCTTCCAAGCTCGATTGTAAGTCCGTTCTAGCCTCGTTTTTAATGATTTTTACGTTTTTAGAGTCCCAGTAGCTCGATTAAGCTTCTGCTAGCAATAATTCAACCTAGGGTTCATGTTTGGAAAAATAACCATAGGTGAAATTTGTGTATTTTGGTGTTCTATGATATAATATGAGGTTTTAAATTATGTTAGACAACTTGTACTACTCGGTTTTAAGCGAAACCGAGCAAAAAGGGCTTAATCGGTAAAAATACCTAATAGTCATAAGTACATGTTAGAGTGAGAATTTGATGTTTCCATAGAAGGGAAAAATGATCAGCATGTCATAAAACATAAGAAAATAGGCTGAAGTTTAATTTACGAGCTTT
Source organism: Gossypium hirsutum (assembly GCF_007990345.1). NCBI lineage: Eukaryota > Viridiplantae > Streptophyta > Magnoliopsida > Malvales > Malvaceae > Gossypium > Gossypium hirsutum. The sequence continues at coordinate 50,486,189 of NC_053428.1, read as the reverse complement.
GGGGCAAAAGTGTAAATATGTGAAAGTTTAGGGGCAAAATTGTAATTTTGCCAAAATATGAGTTTGGGTCAATTTTAATAATGTGAGTCCTAATTAGACAATATTTTAAATGATAGAGCAAGGAAACCTAAAATTCGGGCTAAAATGGGGAAAATACCAAGTTGTGGACGAAATGGTAAAAGTAGCCATTTTCGCATACGAGGTAAGTTCATGTGTAAATAATGTAGTATAATTGTTATTTTTAAGTTATTGATGTTAATTATATGATATGCTGATTTTTATCATGAAATATATGCTTTGTGGTTATTTTCGAATAAAATGCAAATTATGTGAATTATTTGTTAAATATAAAGTGCTACCGAGTATTGGTTTCGGTATTTTACGGAAGATGGCATGGAGATGTGTTCGAGGAAAATCCCGTTTGAACCTTAGGAATAAATTAGGATACAAGTGACATGTAACTAGGATATTTGGGCATCCGAACCCGTTGAGTTGAGTCCGAGTTCACTTATGGATGCGAATGTCCGAACTCGTTTAGTTGAGTCCGAGTTCGAGAGATGTAACTAGACATCCGAGCTTGTTGAGTCGAGTCCGATTTCGCTTATGGGCGGGTTACATGGTAGCTTGGATACATATGTGGCGCTTATGTGCAAACTTTCCATGTATCCGAATTATATTCCGATGTGTTCAACGGGTAAAATTCTACTCAAATGGAGGAATACTCGAGATGAAAGGGACGTATTGGTAAGTGTTGTGAAATGAATACTTTGAACAGGTATGTACTTAACCCTCAGGTTGAAAACTTAACCCTCGGGTTGAAAACTCGATATAACAACAATATGGTAAGATGATAAATGAAAATGTGATATGAATGTCTCGGTGATGATTATGCAAATGATGTTTTATGTTTGCTTATATAGTTGTGTTACTTCCTATTTGCATATGAGCTTACTAAGCATTTATGCTTACTTCCTCCTTTTCATTCCTTGTAGTGTTGACAAGCCAGCTCAGAAATCGGGAACGGTCGGAGGCATGCTCACACTATCCGTATACCATCTTGGCATAATGGCTTGCATATTTTGAGTATGGCATGTATAGCATTATAATCATTTTGTATATATGGTCTTATGATATGGTTATTGAGTGGTATGGAAATGCTTGGTAATATGATTAGCCATTGGAATGGCTAATCATGATCATATTTGGTGTTATGTATGCTAAATTGCTAGCTAATTCATAGAAACCATGAAATAGGTAAAATTTACCATAAAATAGATTCAGACAACAGCAGTGACGTGAGTTTGAAAAATCATTAAAAATAGTAGAGATACAATTAGATGGTGAATAAAATATGGAATTGAAGAATTATGAGTCTATTTTCATATGGATGGAACAAAACAGGTATATGAGTTATATTTTATGAGATGTTTAAATTTTTGTGAAACAGGGCCAGAGCGATTTCTAGATCCCCTATTCTGACTTTGGAAATTCACCATAAATTTTTCAAAGATAATTAGAAGTCATGATTTATATGTAAAGATTCCGTATTGAGTCTAGTTTTATTAGAAACAAATGGCATAGTCATTGAAACTCTGTACAGGGAGATAGCTGATTCGTAATAAACAGAGGTCAGAGAAGTCAAACCCTAAAATAGGGGAGACTTTAACTAATAAACTGTACTAATTTTCTCGACCAAAAATTCTAGAAACAAATTAGTAAATATATATATGAGTCTAGTTTTAGGGAAAATTTATGGAATTGGATTTAGAGTTTTGGAACTCGAGATATGAATTTTTAAGCGAATGTGATGCAAATTGCTAGCTTGACTGAAAATTTTAAAAATAAATTGTTTGAGCTGTTTAAGTAATGAATTAAGTCTGTTAACACCTCGTGTTCGACTCTGGCGACGGTCTCAGGTACGGGGTGTTACATTTGGTGGTATCAGAGCAGGTTTAGTCGGTTCTCGGACTAACCTAGCATGTGTAAAAGTTTAGCTATACATGCCACTGATCTGTGATAGTGTGATGTCTTCCGACGCGTATGAGTATCGTCTTATTTAGACAGGGTACTCTCCAACCGAGCTACGCCAACCATGTTCAATGTTATGTGAAGGTATTTGAGTAAAATTGTGATTATGATAAGTCTTGGTTCAAAAAAGTATGAATAAAAGTTTACGATACATATGTGATAAATATTCATATTTGCTTAATGCTCATATGATGTAGTGTATGTGGCTTACTTGATAAGATGAACGGAATAAATAGAAAGTAGTAGAGGTATGAATAAAAGTCATAATATTATGATACGAATGAAAATGTCCTTGTCTTGATTTGGATGTCTAATGTTGATGAATGCTAATGATATATATTTTTTATGAGATAAAGGATTATAATGAAATGAACTTATCTATGTTAATTAAATTGTTAGATTGAATTATATGATTGTAATGATATGTACATGATGATGCACGAAATGAAAGTTGTGATTGTGATGCAAATATCTATGTTTGTTTGGCCTTATATGATGTCATGAGCATGAATTAATTTAATTAAATGAATGGATAAGTAAAGCTATCTAGAAAACATAGAATGTATGCATAAGTATATTGTCTAAATGGGACAATAGGAAAATTTGTGTAAGCCAACATGAATGTTGCATTGCCTGAATGAATGACATGATTTTGATGATGTTGCTATGATGATGGAAGTTGTGTCATATGTGTATGTATAAGAAAGTCGAGTCAAAGGTCCTACAACCCCTCCCCCTTACTGAAATGGTACTTATAATGGAATTTCATGAGATTTGTATTGAATAAGTTTCCGGTTGAGAACCCAAAGAGTTTAGTGATAGAATAATTATAAGTATGATCAGAGATTGAAAATGAGCTGATAAGTAAAGTCAGAGTCAGTAAAGTATCGGATTGATATAAAGATTATTGGAATTATGCACTGTCCCAGTTAGAGAAGGAATTCTCTTTGGTAAATCAAATTACTCAGGTGCAAGGTCGAGAAAAGTGCAAATCAAAATTTATTCAGAACTGGCCTTCTTTAGTGAATGGTTTAATATGAAATTTGTGATGGCAGAACTAGTTGGGGAAATGATATTTGAAATGTGAACTATCTGAGTGTGACAGTTATGACTGGATAGATTTAGCAGTCTCTTTTCAGATGTTCTATGTGTTTACCCGTTCTCAGAAATATTTCTATGGCTATTGATCTTCTGAAGAAATTCTTGTTATATGGGAATGTCTTCTAATTCTGGTGTTGGATGAAAGCATTGGTAGTCTGACTGGTTTATAATTTATATTGCTCTATTTCATCGGGTATTCTATTTCATTTCGTCTGATAAGAATTGATGAGAGAATACATATGATATTATGATTCTGTTTCTTCTACTTGATGCTTCATCTGATATATATGTATGGGAAGATATATTGATCTTTTTATATTTGATTTCAGTGGGATTAAATGATGTTTTCTTTTGGACTTTCTTTCTTTGAAGAATTATCGGGGTATTCTGTATTTTCTCTATGAGTTTGGTTTTTGATTTTCTGGCATAATCTTGGGTTTCTTTATCTTGGATCTCTTTATTATGGATTTCTTTATTCTGGGTTTCTCTATTTTGGATTTCTTTATTCGGTTTTCTTATTATATTTGTTCCATAATTTGTCAATTATGACTCATGTTCGAAGGACGTTCTTCAGCTCGTGATAATCATGTCAAATATGACTATACTTCTAATTTAATCTTGGTAATGTGGCGATTTTAGTATTAGGATTTTTTCTAATTTCTGTGTAAGGATTTACATCAGTAAAGGCATAGGTGATAAAAACCGAGTTTCAGTCGGTATGGTGAATTATTTATTTGAAAGATTTCATGTGACAATTATGTCAGGATTATTTTTCTCAAGTCTGATAATATAATTTCATTTGTGCACTGATAAAAGAGTAAATAGTCTGAACAAGAAGTGTATATTTATTAGAAAGAGTTGGATATTTGTTAAAGTCACTACGAATGATAAGGTTTTCGTCTTGTGAAAGCTGAAAAGTTTATTACAGGTTGACAAAGTTTGGATAGATGAGAATATTGGTAACCGAAACGTCTGAACTAGACTAGTCTACATTGAGTAAAGACTTCCTGACTTTCAGTAATGTACTGTTGTATGAATTTTGATGTGTTTCAAGACAGTGAGGTAATGTGATAGTTTAGAGCATTTTATGTTACATAAAATCGGAGTTGTTAAAGGGGTTAAAGCCGAGCATTGGGATCTATCAAAATTATCCTTGTTAGTGTTGATATTGGGATGGAAATGAGAAGGATTATTCTTGAGGCCATATCAGAATTATTTCCATAGCGGAAAGAGGAAAATGTGATGTATCCTATTGTTAAATGTTTGGCGAGATCTATAAATCATATCTATATTGAATGAATTCCTACTTATCAGATTCATGGAATTTCAGGTCTCTTTGATTGTTGGATTTCTTGGAATTCCAGTCTCCATTAATCAAGTTAAGATCCGGGTTTTATGTCATGATATCATGGGAAACTGAGAAGGGTTGCAAATTTAAGAACAGTTGAGAGTTGAGACTGTAAGCTTTCAGATCATATGAGAAATTAAAGAGATGTATTGGAGGTACAGCCTAAGTGAAAGTACTTCGGCACCGAATATGAGATTAAAAGTGAAGACTACTTTTCTGGTAAGATTTTCGGGGACGAAAATCCCTAAAGGGGGAGAGTTGTAATATCCTGATTTTGGGCCTAGTCAAAATAGTGGTTTCGTGACCATAAAATCTGAGATAGAAATAATTATTTTATGATTATTTTGAGGTCTATGATATGATTGCATGATTGTGTGAAAATTTCGTGAAGAAATTTTATGCATAAAGTGCTTAAATTGAAATTAGGGACTAAATCAAATAATTTACAAAACTTGCATTCTAGAAGTTTCTAGTATGAAATTGTTTTAAAATATTAATCAGGAGGTCTTAAATAGCAATTTTACCAATTTCTAAGTCTATGGACAAAAATTGGACAGGGATGGAATTTTTGGAAAGTTTAGTAGTAAGGGCATTTTGGTCATTTAGGGGTAAAATGAATTAAAATACAAAATTAAAAGCCAATTTTGCTCATCTTCAACCCCATGGCTGAATGTAGCAAGGAGAAACCATGGCTAGGGTTTTTCAAGCTTCCAAGCTCGATTATAAGTCCGTTCTAGCCTCGTTTTTAATGATTTTTACGTTTTTGGAGTCCCGATAGCTCGATTAAGCTTATGCTAGCAATAATTCAACCTAGGGTTCATATTTGGAAAAATACCCATAGGTGAAATTTGTGTATTTTGGTGTTTTATGATAGAATATGAGGTTTTAAATTATGTTAGACAACTTGTACTACTCGGTTTTAAGTGAAAACGAGCATAAAGAGCTTAATCGGTAAAAATACCTAATAGTCATAAGTACATGTTAGAGTGAGAATTTGATGTTTCCATAGAAGGGAAAAATGATCAGCATGTCATAAAACATAAGAAAATAGGCTGAAGTTTAATTTACGAGCTTTGGGGCAAAACTGTAATTTTGCCAAAATATGAGTTTGGGTCAATTTTAATAATGTGAGTCCTAATTAGACTATATTTTAAATGATAGAGCAAGGAAAACTAAAATTCGGGCTAAAATGAGGAAAATACCAAGTTGTGGACGAAATGGTAAAAGTAGCCATTGTCGCATACGAGGTAAGTTCATGTGTAAATAATATAGTATAATTGTTATTTTTAAGTTATTGATGTTAATTATATGATATGCTGATTTTTATCATGAAATGTAACACCCCGAACCCGAGTCCGACACCGGAGTCGAACACGAGGTGTTAACAAACTTTGAAAAATTTCCAGACACTGCCCAATCTGTGTACTAGTCGCTTTAAAAATCATATCTTGAGCTTCACAACTCGAAAATCAGTTTCGTGATTTTTCCCTGAAACTAGACTCATATGTCCATCTACATATTTTTTTCTAGAATTTTTGATTGGGCCAATTAGTACAGTTTATTAGTTAAAATCTCCCATGTTACAGGAATCGACTACCCTGACCTTTGCGCATTACGACTTGGTTATCTCCTTGTACAGGGCTCCAATACTGATGATGTTTGTTTCTATAGAAACTAGACTCATATAGGAATCTATACATATATGGTATGACTCCTAATTATCTCTGGTTAATTTATAATCAATTTCCAAAGTCGTAACAAGGAACCCAGAACCCGTTCTGACCCTGTCTCACGAGAACCTTAATATCTCTTAACATACTGTCCGTATGATTGTTTCGTTACTTTCCTATGAAATTAGATTCTTCAAGGTTTGTTTACATAATTTATTCAATATTTAATTCCATTCCTACTATTTTTAGTGATTTTCCAAATCTACGTCACTGATGCTGTCAGCATCTACCTTTAAGGTAGGCTTTACCTATTTCATGGTTCAACTAGCCCTTTTTGCATACATAGCACAATTTATGAAAGTGATTAACCATCCCCGTGGCCAATCCTTGTCAAGCATATCCACACTAAATGATTATAACATTATACTTAAACACATATAAGCCATTTTCACATGGCTATCCAAAACTTATACATCACATAAAGTACTCGAAAAACAACAATGGGTCGTCCTAAACATGCCATATCAAAATTCAACCAAAAGAGTACCCAAAAGAGCCTTTGATAGTGTGGGCGACTTCGACTTCAAGATCCCGAGTCCGATAGCTGGAGAACCAAAAATCTATAAAACAGAGGAGCAATGGAACGAAGTAAGCAATTTATGCTTAGTAAGTTTTGAGCAAGGAATTCCAGCATAACGAAAGAATAGCACACATTTAGCTAAACGGAATATTTCATAATACACAATTTTCCGATATCAAACTTACTTCACAACGTTAACCCTTATGTACATACACAAAAGACCAACTTAGCCGAAGGCCGGTAGCTCGTTCATCAACTGAGCGAATATTTATTTGTAAGGGCTCGATTAAATTCAACACATACGTAACATATCCCAATATTGGGATGTTTTTCGAGTATTAGCTGAAATTTTACAGCAAGCTCATTCATTACCAAAATCACGTACCTTCGGAATTTAACCGGATATAGCTCCTCGTTCAAGTGCCTTCGGGACATAGCCCGGTTATAGTAACTCATACAATGCCTTCGGGACTTAACCCGGATTTTAAAACTCGCACGAATGCCTTCGGGACTTAACCCGGAATTAGTATCTCGCACAAAGGCCTTCGGGACTTAACCCGGAATTAATAACTCGCACAAATGCCTTCGGATCTTAGTCCGGATATAGTCACTTAGCACAAAGCCTTCGGGACTTAGCCCGGACAGCATTCAATTAATCATGCACATCTAACAATAATTCATGGCACATTCGTATTTCATTTTCATTTGCAAAACTCAAACACAAGGCACATATCATCCTTGGACATTCGGCTCAATAGCCACACATAGAGCATGATTTTCATTTGCTTAAAACATGATTTAATCACATCGTAATTTAAGCTCTCTTACTCAAGAACTTACCTCGGGTGTTGTCGAACGATTCCGCTAACTATTCGACCACTTTTTCCTTCCCTTTATCGTATCTATTTCCCCTTTGCTCTTGAGCTTAATTAAACAAATAAATTGATTTCATCATTTAGGCATCGAAAAGATGAACACAAGGCACTTAGCCCATATTTATACATTAGACATTAAAGTCACATACATGTGAAATCATGCATCAACACAACATATTAGCTAATTTTTCCCCCTTGGCCGAATATGCATGTCTATTTTTGGGGTCGATTTCAACACTTAATACACACATATACACACTAGTAAAGCATCCTCCCCCTTTCCATCAATTTAACACATGCATTGCTCATTAACATGCAAAGTTACATTCGGCCTTAGCACACAACTTGCTAGCCGATTCTTCTCCATTTAGCAACCAATGCACATATGTGCTCACACAAAAATGCTAAAAAGGAGGTTCAAGAATCATCAAGTCATCATCACATGCATCATTAACAAACTTCATATTTAGCATGCAATGGCATTAGCACAACCTCCACCTAGGCCGAATTTTAACTCATCCTCTTGCCTCATCACCACCACATCAAACATCAACCAAGAATGATGCATCCATGGTCAAATGTCATTTCCATCACATAGCAAGATTTAGACCATGGGCTAGGTAGAACTCAAGCTAACAACTAAAACATGCATGCATCTCATGGAACATCATCAAACATACCTTAGCCTAGCTACATGCATGGCCGAACCTCTTCACCTTTCTTCTTCCTTCCTCCTTAAAATTATTGGCCAAGGATGAACCAAAGGATGAGAAATTTTTTTCTTTGTTTTTCTTTCTAGTTTCGGCAAGTATGAAGATGAGAAAAGGATGAACAAAAATTCTCTCCTTTCTTTTCTTTAGCTCACGGCAATGGGGGGGGACAAACAACTACACACACATTTTTTTTTTGTATTCACCATACTCCTTTTCATTATTTTATGCCCATGCCCCTTATTTTATTTGTTTTATCCCAACATTTTATGACACAAATTAACATATTTTATTTGTGCCATACTTATGCCATAATTTCCATAAAAAAAAATTGCACAATTGCTCATCATGCCCATCATGGCCGGCCACCTTGTTTTAAGGTGGGAAATTTGACATGCAAATCCACCTATTTCATACTATAAGTTATTTGGCCACTACAAATTAGCCTATAGCATTTGCAAAAATTTTCACATGAGTCACATTTCAAAATTTCACTCACAATTGGCAAAATCAAAGCATGAAATTTTCACACATGCACTTTCACATGAAATAAACATAGGATATAACATCTAATTATTATTGTGACTCGGTTTAGCGGTCCCGAAACCACTTCCCGACTAGGGTCAATTTTGGGCTGTCACATGAAATATATGCTTTGTGGTTATTTTCGAATAAAATGCGAATTATGTGAATTATTTGTTAAATATAAAGTGCTACCGAGTATTGGTTTCGGTATTTTACGGAAGATGGCATGGAGATGTGTTCGAGGAAAATCCCATTTGAACCTTAGGAATAGATTAGGTGTGACAGCCCTATAGTGACCCTAGTCGGAAAGCGGTTTCGGGACCGCTAAACCGAGTCACCAAATATTTGAATGTGATATTTATGGTCTAAAATATGTGAATATGAATGTGCGAAAATTTTAAGCTTCGATTTAGTTAATTGCATGTGAATGTAGTACATAGGACTTGTGTGACACTTTTGAAATGTGATAGGCTAATCTATAAAGATCTAATAGTGCATGTAATCAAAAGGGAGGACTTGCATGTCAATTTTCCCCCCCTAATTAGTAGTGGCCGGCCATGAGCATGAGGGTGGACAAAATGTTATGGCTAAAACATGTCATAAACATGTTGGGTTAATGCTTCATGTAAGGAATAATAAAATAAAGAGCATGGGCAATAAAGTATTAGTGTTAGTAGGATGAGAAAAAAAAAGAAAGAAAGAATGTGTGTGATTGTTTTCCCCCCATTGCCGTGAGTTGAAGGAAAGAAAACAAAAAAAAAGTGTTCATCCTTGAACATCTTTGGCCGAAAACTTTAAGGAGAAAGGAAGAAGAAAGGTTGAAGAGGTTCGGCCATGCATGTAACTAGGCTAAGGTATGTTTGATGTTGCTCCATGAGATTCATGTATATTTTAGTAGTTAGCTTGAGTTCTAACTAGCCCATGGTTCAAATCTTTACTATGTCATGGAGATGATATTCGGCTAAGGTGGATTTGTGTTGATGTCATTTGCATGCTAAAAGTGAAGCTTTGTAATGATGTATGTGATGGTGGATTGATGACTCTTGAATCTTCTTTTTAGCATTTTTGAGTGAGACATTAAGTTCTTTGTTTAACCATGACCAAAATTGAAATGGTATGGTGTTGTGATGCATTCGGCCATAGTAGGAAGTAGAAGAGAAATATGGTTGTTGTTCACGTTATTTGGATGAGAAATGGTAGTAAGGTGAAGTGCAAATGCTAGTGTTTGATTTACTAGTGTATATATGTGTATTGGCCAAGTTTTGAACTTGAAACAAAATGGTGTTTAGTCAATACAAGTGACCATACTTGTAGAATGTATTAAGTGTTGCAATCGGCCTCAACATAGACATGCATGTTCGGCCACATGAATGAGTACATAAGTTGATGTGTATGTTCGGCCATAGGTAAGTATATTGATGGCTTTATCTTGACTTAGAAAATTCGGCTAAGGGAATATTAGCTAATATGTTGATTTCGATTCGTGATTTCGTACATATGTGACTCTAATGTCTAATGTATATATGGGCTAAGTACCTTGAGCTTCCCTTTTGATGTTCGAATGAATTGTATTAAATTGCTTAATGTGATTAAAAATGCGTATGACCATTTTGTATTTGAGCTAAGGGTGGCCACATGACCCATCAAATTCATTGTCATGTTCGGCCATAAGCTAGCATAATGAGACTTTAATAAGTTAAATTTGTTTGAATTAGCTCAAGAGCTTAGAGGACCAAAGTTGGATAAGGGAAAGGAAAAATTGATCGAATAGCCGCCGAAATCGTTCGACAACATCCGAGGTAAGTTTTCGAGTAATGGAGCTTAGATTATGATTCGATTAGATTATGTCTTAAGTAAATCAAAATCATGCTCTTTGTATGTGGCTATTGAGCCGAAATTTGTAAGTGTGATAAGTGTTTTGTGTTTGAGCTTTGGTAATGAAAATGAAATATGAATGTGTCATGATTTATTGATATATGCGCATGGTTATTCGAAACTGTGAGTCTAGTTTCAAAATTCTAGAAAAAAAATTTTAGATGAACATATGAGTCTAGTTTCAGGAAAAATTTACGAAACTGGTTTTCGAGTTTTGAAACTCAAGATATGATTTTTAAAGTGACAGTGACGCAGTAACCAGCTTGTCTGGAAAATTTTCAAATGGACTGTGAAAATAAGTGGATTAAGCCCGTTAACCCCTCGTGTCCGACTCCGGCAACCGTCTCGGGTACGGGGTGTTACATTAGGATACAAGTGACATGTCACTAGGATATTTGGGCATCCGAACTCGTTGAGTTGAGTCCGAGTTCACTTATGGATGCGAATGTCCGAACTCGTTGAGTTGAGTCCGAGTTCGAGAGATGTAACTAGGCATCCGAGCTCGTTGAGTTGAGTCCGAGTTCACTTATGGATACGAATGCCCGAGCTCATTGAGTTGAGTCTGAGTTCACTTATGGGCGGGTTACATGGAAGCTTGGCTACATATGTGGCACTTATGTGCAAACTTTCCATGTATTCGAATTATATTCCGATGTGTTCAACGGGTAAAATTCTATTCAAATGGAGGAATACTCGAGATGAAAGGGACGTATTGGTAAGTGTTGTGAAATGAATACTTTGAACAGGTATGTACTTAACCCTCGGGTTGAAAACTCGATATAACAACAATATGGTAAGATGATAAATGAAAATGTGATATGAATGTCTCGGTGATGATTATGCAAATGATGTTTTCTGTTTGCTTATATAGTTGTGTCACTTGCTATTTGCATGTGAGCTTACTAAGCATTTATGCTTACTTCCTCCTTTTCATTCCTTGTAGTGTTGACAAGCCAGCTCAGAAATCGGGAACGGTCGGAGGCATGCTCACACTATCCGTATACCATCTTCGCATAATGGCTTGCATATTTTGAGTATGACATGTATAGCATTATAACCATTTTGCATATATGGTCTTATGATATGGTTATTGAGTGGTATGGAAATGCTTGGTAATGATTAGCCATTGGAATGGCTAATCATGATCATATTAGGTGTTATGTATGCTAAATTGCTAGTTAATTCATGGAAACCATGAAATAGGTAAATTTTACCATAAAATAGATTCAGACAACAGCAATGACGTGAGTTTGAAAAATCATTAAAAATAGTAGAGATACAACTAGATGGTGAATAAAATATGTAATTGAAGAATTATGAGTCTATTTTCATATGGATGGAACAAAACAGGTATATGAGTTACATTTTATGAGATGTTTAAATTTTTGTGAAACAGGGCCAGAGCAATTTCTGGATCCCCTGTTCTAACTTTGGAAATTCACCATAAATTTTTCAAAGGTAATTAGAAGTCATGATTTATATGTACAGATTCCTTATTGAGTCTAGTTTTATTAGAAACAAACTACATAATCATTGAAACTCTGTACAGGGAGATATCTAATTCGTAATACACAGAGGTCAGAGCAGTTGAACCCTGAAACAGGGAAGACTTTAACTAATAAACTGTACTAATTTGCTTGACTAAAAATTCTAGAAAAAAATTAGTAAATATATATATGAGTCTAGTTTTAGGGAAAATTTACGGAATTGGATTTAGAGTTTTGGAACTCGAGATATGAATTTTTAAGCGACTGTGATGCAGATTGCTAGCTTGACTGAAAATTTTAAAAATAAATTGTTTGAGCTGTTTAAGTAATGAATTAAGTCTGTTAACACCTCGTGTTCGACTCTGGCGACGGTCTCAGGTACGGGGTGTTACAGGTACTGTAATAGCCCAAAATTGGGTCTAGTTGGAATAGAGGTTTCAAGACCACAAAATATGAGATATAAATAATTATTTTATGATTATTTTGAGGTCTATGATATGATTGCATGATTGTGTGAAAATTTCGTGAAGAAATTCTATGCATAAAGTGCTTAATTCGAAGTTAGGGACTAAATTGAATAAGTTGCAAAACTTGCATTCTAGAAGTTTCTAGTATGAAATTGATTTGAAATATTAATTAGGAGGTCTAAAATAGAAATTTGACCAATTTCTAAGTTATGGACAAAAATTGGACATGGATGGAATTTTTGGAAAGTTTAGTGGTAAGGGTATTTTGGTCATTTAGGGGTAAAATGAATTAAAATACAAAATTAAAAGCCAATTTTGCTCATCTTCTTCACCATGGACGTGTATACCAAGGGAGACTCCATGGCTAGGGTTTTCAAGCTTCCCAAGCTCAATTGTAAGTCCGTTCTAACCACGTTTTTCAAGTTCTTTACGTTTTTGGAGTCCCGGTAACTTAATTTAGCTTATGCTAGCAATAATTCAACCTAGGGTTCATATTTGGAAAAATACGCATTGGTAAAATTTGTGTATTCTAGTGTTTTATGATACAATATGAGGTTTTAAGTTATGTTAGACAACTTGTGCTACTCAGTTTTAAGTGAAAACGAGCAAAAGGGCTTAATTGGTAAAAATACCTAATAGTCATAAGTATATGTTAGAGTGAGAATTTGATGTTGCCATAGAAGGGAAAAGTGATCATCATGTCATAAAACATAAGAATAAGGGATGAAGTTTAATTCCCGAGCCTAGGGGCAAAAGTGTAAATATGCAAAAGTTTAGGGGTAAAATTGTAATTTTTCCAAAGTTTGAGTTAAGGACTGTTTTGAATAGTACATTAATTAAATAAGTAAAATATGATGTTTTAGATCCCAGAAAACGAGATTTGAACCTAGAATGAGAGAAAGATCGAAAATTAGGAAAGTTGGTAAAATGGCTGTTTTAATATCAAGGTATGTTCATATGTATAATAAGCATTAATTTATGCATGTTTCAATGTAAATTGATATATTTACTATGATCTCCGAGGTGTTGAAAGTATGTAAGTTGGTATGATAATAATACAACAATAATGCTGTAATTTATATTTGAAAGTTAAATTTAGTGAATTAATTGAATTATGTTAAATTAAATGATTATGGTGCCAAGTTTATGAATTGATTTAAAAATATGTCTATGGTACATGAAGTGCATTGAATTATCATACATAAATGTGATTTCTATGATTATGGATATTATGGAAATTGTAATTCATATGATTTTAATAAGACAATGTGTATTAATTTATTGTTATAT